>NC_057800.1:536525229-536553601 GCF_018294505.1 Triticum aestivum
TAGGCGGCAGCGCGGTGTGGAGGGAGGCGCGGCGCGCGCGTGGGCCGGGAGGGCCCGTCCCGGGCCCCGCGGGCTGGTGGCGGCGGCGATGTGGGCCTGAGGCGCGGGGCGAATGAGGGGGCGCCACGTGTCAGCGGACGTCGGGGCGGACAAAGTCCGTCGGTGGGACTTGTGTCCGGCGCGCGCGAGGTGGCGGATCCAGGGTTTCGGGGGGAAGAAGAAGAAGAAAATGGAGGGGGTCTATTTATAGACATAAGTGGAGCTAGGAGAGTCCAAATGAGGTGCGGTTTTCGGCCACGCGATCGTGATCGAATACTCTAGGACATGGAGCAGAGTTTGGTGGGTTTTGGGCCAAATTGGAGGGGTGTTGGGCTGCAACACACACGAGGCCTTTTCGGTCCCTCGGTTAACCGTTGGAGTATCAAACGAAGTCCAAATGGCACGAAACTTGACAGGCGGTCTACGGGTAGTAAACCAAGGCCGCATGACAAGTCTCGGTCCAATCCGGAAATGGTTAATCCCCACACACGAAAGAAAGCTAGAAATGACCACCAGAGGAGAACGAAGCGCCGAAATGCAAAACGGACAACGGGGAAAATGCTCGAATGCATGAGATGAACACGTATGCAAATGCAATGCACATGATGACATGATATGAGATGCATGACAAAGAAAACAACACATGGAGACAAAAACCCGAACCCGAGAAAATAAATATAACTTAACGCCGGAAACGGCAAGAGTTGGAGTACAAATTGGGAAAGTTACATCCGGGGTGTTACACCTTCCTCACTGCTTCCACTTCTGGCCACTTTGTGAACTTGTCGATTGCAACGTACAAGTACTCAAAGCCCCCGACAGCGCGGGGGAAAGGGCCCAGTATATCGAGCCCCCAGACCGAGAAAGGCCAGGAGAGAGGAATGGTTTGAAGGGCTTGAGCTGGCTGATGAAGCTTCTTTGAATGGAACTGACATGCTTCACACCTGGTGACTAGTGTCATCGCATACTGGAGGGCGGTGGGCCAGAAGAAGCCTTGCCGAAACGCTTTGCCGGCAAGGGCCCTTGACCCGATGTGGGATCCACATATGCCTCCATGTATCTCCGCCAACAGCCCTAGTCCTTCCTCTCGAGGGATACGCTTCAATTTCACGCCGTTCGGCCTCTTTCTGTACAGGACGTCATCGCCGAACTGGTACATAGTAGAGCGACGGGCTACTTTTTCCGCTTCTTCCTGCTCCTCAGGAAGTTCCCCTGTTTGGAGGAATCGGATGGTATGTTGTGCCCACGCTGGAGCTTGGGGCTCGACGGCGAGGACTAAAGGCATTTCCTCCGCTATCAGAGCGGCTGTCTCCATGGCAAGAGCTTGATGCTCTGTCGGAGCTAGCCGTCCCGTGGCAGGCTCAGTGTCTCCGGCAACATCCTTGCCGGCGGCTTCGGGGAGCTCGGCGGGAAAGTACTTGCCGGGCCTTGATTTTCTCCTCTTGTTCTGCTCTGTTGATGGATCAACGGATGGCTGAGTTAGCCGAAGCACAAAGGTACCTGGTTCCATAGGTAGCTTGAGGGCAGTGCGTTTTGACAGGTAATCAGCGATATCATTCTCCGCTTGGGGAACATATTCCGCCTGTATACCGTCAAAACACTCTTCCAGCTTTCTCACTTCATCGACGTAGGCCTTCATCAACGGGCTCTGGTAATCCTTGTTGACTTGCTTGACAACAAGTTGCAAGTTGCCTCTGACGACGAGTTTCTTGATTCCGAGGTCCGCCGCGATCCTAAGACCGACAAGCAGCCCTTCGTACTCAACCGTATTGTTTGTTGACACCTCCCTGGGGAAGTGCATCTGGATCACGTACTTGAGGTGCTCTCTGGTGGGCGCGACAAGCAGTACGCCAGCCCCGGCACCCTGTAAGGAGAAAGCTCCATCAAAGTACATGATCTAGTCACAACTTGCCTCCTTGCCGGGGAAAGCAGTCTCTTGGGTTTCTTTGCCAGGCGTCGTGGTCCATTCTGCAATGAACTCCGCCAAGACTCGGCTTTGAATCGTCGAGGTGCTCTCAAACTTGAGGCCAAAACTGGACAGTTCCAGTGCCCACTCTACGATCCTTCCCATTGCGTCTAGATTGTGCAATATCCGATGCAGAGGGAGGCGAGTGACGACAGTGATTTCGTGCGCCTGGAAGTAGTGACACAGCTTCCTCGAGGCCATAAGAAGGCCGAAGAGCAGTTTGTGCACACCGGAGTACCTCGATCTAGCCCCCTGCAAGAGGGAACTAACAAAGTAGACCGGGTGCTGCATCATTTTCTTCTTCGGCGGCACTTCAATTGGCTGCATCGTCTCGGCATCGGTGGCATCGGGCTCCGTCACTGCTATTACCTCATCATCAATTTCTCTTTGTGCCACTAGTGCGGCGCTGACCACCTGGTTCGTTGCCGCCAGGTTCAGCAGCAACGGTTCCTGTGGCCTAGGCGCAACTAGTATTGGCGCGGAGGAGAGGTACCTCTTCAAATCTCGGAATGCTGCTTCGGCTTCTGGTGTCCACTCCATCGGGCCTGCCTTTTTCAAAATCTTGAAAAAGGGAAGGGCGCGCTTGGCAGACTTGGAAATGAACCTGCTCATGGCGGCAACGCAACTAGCAAGCCGACGCACATCCTTGACTCGCTTGGGCGCTTCAATCTGCTCTATAGCTTTGATCTTGTCTGGATTGGCCTCTATCCCACACTGTGACACAAAGAACCCGAGAAGCTTGCCAGACGGGACGCCGAAGACGCACTTCTCAGGGTTCAGCTTGAGATTGATCTTGCGTAGGTTTGCAAACGTTTCTTGTAAATCTGATATGAGGGTTGCCCTGTTCTTGGTTTTGACCACTATATCATCCATATAAGCTTCCATATTTCTATGGAGCTGGGGTTCAAAACCAATCTGGACCGCCCTTGCAAACGTTGAACCAGCACTCTTCAACCCGAAAGGCATCCGTATAAAGCAATACATACCACATGGGGTGATGAATGTCGTTTTCTCTTCATCTTCCCTTGTCATGAAGATCTGGTGGTAGCCGGAGTAGGAATCGAGGAATGACAACAGATCACACCCAACTGTGGAGTCAACAATCTGGTCGATGCGCGACAACGGGAAGGGGTCTTTGGGACAAGCCTTATTAATATCTGTGTAATCAATACACAGCCTCCACTTCCCATTTGCCTTGCGCACTACCACCGGATTGGCCAACCACGTTGGATGGAGCACTCCTCTTACCAAACCCGCTGCTTCCAGTTTCTAGATCTCCTCTGTGATGAACTCTTGTCGTTCCAAATCTTGCTTTTTGACCTTCTACTCGATGGGCCGCGCATGAGGACAGACAACAAGGTGGTGCTCAATCACCTCCCTGGGAACGCCGGGGATGTCGAATGCTTGCCATGCAAACACATCGACATTCGCCCGCAGGAAGGTGACGAGCGCGTCTTCCTATTTGTCGTCAAGGGTGGAGCTTATGGCAAAAGCTCCTCCCGTGCCGTCCTCCTTGACAGAAACCTTCTTGGTTCCCTGCGGTGTGGCCCTAGACTTCTTGTTTCTGTCGGCGGAGCTCTCTGGCACGTCCTCGACGAGAGCGCTACACTCCGAAGAGGTGCGCTTGCCGGAGTGGGTGTCTGAGGTCTCACCGGTCTTCTTCTTTTGCCTTCCCGGGGCTCCAGCGGCAGGAGCAAGCGCCTTAGCAGTGGCGGCTGCTGCAACTGCTTGTTGGTAGAGTTGGTCAGCGCAAATTAGCGCATCCTTCTTGTCTGATGGGATGATGATGATCGTCATAGGCCCCGGCATCTTCAGGGTGTTGTAGGCGTAATGTGACGCCGCCATGAACTTGGCCAGCGCTGGGCGGCCAAGGATCCCGTTGTAAGGCAAGGGGATCTTAGCAACGTCGAACACAATCCTTTCTGTCCTGTAGTTCAGATCACTCCCAAAAGTCACGGGCAACGTGACCTTTCCCTTTGGTTGACTTCTTCCCGGGTTGACCCCCTGAAACGTGCCCGTCTCTTCGAGGTCTCCATCAGGAATCTGCAATTTCTCGATCACAGCAGGCGAGATTAAGTTCAGACCGGCCCCGCCATCAACTAGCATCTTTGTCACCTTGAGGTTGCGTATTGTTGGTGAAACCAACAATGGCAAGCACCCGACTGCAGTAGTGCGATCAGGGTGATCCTCAGTGTCAAAAATGATAGGTGTGCTGGACCACTTCAGCGGCCTTTGGGCATCAAACGACGGTTCCGCCGCTGTAATCTCACGCGCCCACTGTTTAAGCTGGCGGTGAGAGGTATGCAGTGAGGCGCCGCCATCGACGCACATGGCCTCTGTAGCTTTCTGAAATTCTTGGTCACCAGACTCATCGTCCTCTTCGTGATCATCGTCTTCTGGCTTTTTGTCACGGCCCCGGGCGAGCCTCTCCTGCTGTTTATCTTTGCCGCGACGGCCCGCCTGGCCGTCACACTTCTTGCCGGACCCCTCAGCATTGTCCTGGCCTTTCTCCTTGTCCCGCCTCTCATATTCAGCCCTCTGCTTCTTAGCAAGGAGCTCAACCTGTCGGCAGTTCTGGAGATCATGGCCTTTGGTGCGATGGATCTTGCAGTATTGCTTGTCGGAGTTTCCTGGCTTCTCGGCAGCCGCCAAGGCCCGGCAGGCGACACATCCGGCAATTTCCTTGCTGGGGTGATCTGCCTTGGTTTTCTTGGCGGAGCAGGCGTCGTCAGATCCCTCGATGGCAAGCACAACTTTACCTTTGCGCTTCCTGTTGCAGTATCCTCATCTGAGGAGTCGGTTTCCACGCCGGCATCTTCGTCGGGGTACTTCCTTCCCTCTTCAGCTCGGGCACATCTTTAGCAAGAACATAGAGTTCTGCCACATCTTTCACCTTGTTCATTGCCAGTTCTTCGCGCATCTTGCGGTTACGCACGTTCTGATGGAACGCACTGATGATGGCGGCAGGGTGAACATCAGGGATATTGTACTATACCCGGCTGAACCTCTGTATATACTTGCGCAGACTCTCGCCTCCCTTCTGGGGAATGACATGCAGGTCGCTTGCTTGGCCATGGGCTTGGTGACCTCTAGTAAAGGCGCCTACAAACTCATGGCACAAATCCGACCAGGAGGAAATAGAGTCTACCGGCAAGTGCATCAACCACGACATGGCGTTGGGTTTAAGAGCCAATGGAAAGTAATTCGCAAGCACCTTATCGTCGCGGGCTCCGGCGGCTTGCATCGCGATGGTGTAGATGCTGAGGAACTCAGACGGGTGAGTCTTGCCGTTGTAATTTTCGCCAACTTCAGGTTTGAAGGTGCGGTGAGTGGGCCACTGGAACTATCGCAGCTCATGGGTAAAAGCAGGACAGCCTACCTCGTAAGGTAGGCCTCCAGGGCTCTTTGGGGCCGGGTGGTTCATAGCAGGCCCTGCTCGCCTGTCTGACTGGTGGCGCACTCCGCGTCGACGCTCGATAGTGGTTCGAACGTCTTCATGGACTCGTTCCCGAAGAACTTGGTGCTGGTCACAGTGGGTCCGCGGGTCAGACGATGCTATGGAGATGTCATCGCCCGTGATGCCGCGACAAGCCGGCGTCCGCGGTACCAGATGGGGAAGAGGTGAATGCATCATGGTCGCGGCGCCGCCGGCTTTTCCGCCACTGGTCCGCGGGACTCCATCGGAGCGTCGACCCGGGGGGCCCACCGGACTTGGTTCGTCTTTGTTGGCCACTGCAACAAGGCTTCGGATAGTGGCTCTCCATTCGTCGAGTTTCCCTGTAGTGGGAGGAAAGTCGAGGAGCAACTGCGCGTGCGCCAGGGCCTCTGCTGGCGTCGGTGGCGGAGAAACCTGCACGAATCACGACGCGCTTCGACTTCTGACCATGTCAGAAGGAGCTCTATCACGACCCCGCGGTCGCATGCCATTTTCACCAGCTCCTCGGTGAGTGGGCAGGTCTTCTACATCCCGGGAGTGGCGCTCGGGGCTCTTCCCACAGTGACGCCCAGGATCTTCGGCGTGATTATGCCGTTCGTCGCGCGCTGCCTGGGAGGAGCGCGCTGTTGGCGCCGGCGTGGGAGTCTTGGAGGCCCTTGCGTCACCTTCGGGCGGGGCGGCGATGACCTTGGAAGGCCCCGCTTCACCCGCGAAGGGCTTGGCTCCGCCTTTGGATTTGGCGACATGTGGCCCGTTACCAGGCGCACAAACATCGCCGCCTCCCAAACTCCGGTTGCTGGGATGGTGTTGGTGTTCGCGAGCAGCGCCCTGGGTCCTCTCTGCGACCGGTCCGCTGCTCGCCCGCGTCGGGACAGGCTGTCCGGCTTCCGACTGGCCAACCGCCACCGTCGTCTTCTTCTTGGGCGCCATGATGATGAAGAAGCGCCGAACTAACTGCTAAAGCCGATTCTCGCAACTGCGCCCCCTACCTGGCGCGCCAAAGATGTCGGTGGGAATGACACCTACGGGATCACAAGAATCCCTACTGTGGTTAGCGGGGCGCGGGGTCGTGAGAAGAGCGGATCAAACAGATAGCACACGGTTAATTTATCCATGTTCGGGCCGCGAGGATGCGTAAAACCCTACTCCTGCTTTGGTGGATTGTATATCTGTGTTCTTGAGCTAGCTATGGGGCGTGAGGAGCTCCAAAAAGCCCAATCCTTCCTCTGGTCGCCTCGGGCCTCCTTTTATAGAAAAAAGGGGTTGCCACAGTGGCACACAGGAGGTGGAAAGGGTACAGTGCTGCGAGGTTATCCCTCGCATCACATGACAAGGCGCATTTAATGCGTCTTGCTTAGGTGTCCTTGCTTTATCGGGGACAGGGGAGAAACCTGTCTCGTCCGTCGCCGCTCCTTCTTGTGTCGACACGCGCCCTGGCCAGCGACGGCTGCGATGCCATGTAGGTAGGCAGGCAGCTGAGGTGGCGCAGTGGTGAATCTTCACGAAGATCCGCATGCCGCCACGCAGGTGCCTGCCCAGCTGGTTGGGTCGGCAGCTGCATGCATGCGGTGGTGGAGGTTTAGTCGGCGTGGGCCTGATGGTGGCCCTGCGGGTGTCCTCGGCAAGGGCCTTGCCGGGGCCCCGGCAAGGGTCTTGCCGAGGCGCCTGCTGTCATCTCCGGCAAGGCGCTTGCCGGGGGCCTTGTGGTCTTCCACGGCTGGGATCCCGCCAAGGGTTGTCGCCTCCTTAGTGCGTATCTGATCTTGAATGTCTTCACAAAGATCTGCATGCCGCCACGGGGATGTCTCCCGAATCCTTGCCCTTTGGGGGCAGTGGACTCAAGGGTGATTTGCTTCGTAGGCGCGGGACGAGTCGCCGCGGCAAGGTTCTTGCCGGGGCTGCTAGAACTGTCTCCCGGCAAGGATCTTGCCGGGGGAGTCCGCTTCGTCCCTTTTGCTCTTCGTGGTCTTGGCCTTGGCGTCGTTCTAGTTCTCTTGAGCTTCGGTCTTACCCTAGCTCACCTCCCTTGCCTTGCTTGGTGTGGTGGTATCCGCGGCTCAGACTGCCCGTGCACAGTTATAGGGGTACAAAAAGTGTACCCCTCTTTTTCTACACCGACACCTTACTTTCAAGTGATCCAAGCCATTGAACTGGAAGCTGGTCTGCCATGAGCCACTCATCACACTAAGACTCACTGGATCGAACAACTAAAATTTCCCAGATCCGCCACCTGCCTTCCTGTGCATGCAGTCACTATTGATAGAAGCCGCTAGACACTTACGAAAAAGGGTTTTCCCCCGCTTTGTATTTCAAAGCAACCAACCAATACAACAAAGGATAGGTGCTGGGGCGGAAGGAGCACAATCACGCCCAAAAGAAACAAAAGAGAAACGACAAGAAAAAAGAATGCCGACAACGGAGGATCGACGGAAACGAAGAAGCTTCACGACCACTACGCCCACCGAATATTTCCCACCAAGCTCCAAGGCTCCGAAGCACCGGTACCAATCAACACCTCCAAGAAGGACCGCGATGATGACGACGCTGCTACCAAGGGTTTTCCCTGGTACACAACGAGGCGAGAGGAAGGGTCGCCCCTGACGCCCTCCAGGAAGGTCCGGCGGCACCCACCAACATCGCCACGTCGGTGTCGGACATGCCGACAGGGGTTTCCCCCGATCCCAACCTTCACTTCGTGTGCTCCAGAGCCTGCCACCAAACCGACCACCATCTTGTGCCACGATGGTCAAGAAGCCTCCATGCCGTCTCACCACGGCACCATGAAGTGAGGTCTGCACAACAAGGGAAAGGAGCCGGGACTAGGGGCCGCAGCACCGTCGGCACATGGGAGGGCACAACCTCCACCGTCAACGACGGTAGCCGACCAGACACAATAGCAGGAGCATACCAGGCCCGTGGGCCCACAGGCCCGGCCGGGAACTCCATGCCCATAAAGCTCCCACCATCGCACTGCAGCAGGCACGCCGTCGGCATCGTCGCCCCCCGTTCGAGCTGCTCCTCCTCCTCACCACATAGACGATGACGAAGCCACGCCGGGCACCGGCCCGCTAGGACCCGGATGGGGCCGGGAGGGCCCAGATCTGGGCTGGGGACGCACCGCCGGCCACCGCACGCCACCACGCCGCCCTGCTGCCAAGGGCAGCACCGTCACCGCGCCTACCGCCGGGTCGCTGCCCAGTCAAGCCTCACCACCGCCGTCACCAGCCCCGGGAAGGAGACGAACGCGCGGGTACAGAAGGGCCCACCGCCGCCGGCAGCACCCGGGCCAGCGCCGGGCACCCGCCGGCGGCGGCGGGGGAGATCTCACGGGGGTGGGGGCCGAGGGAAGGGGAGGGGCGCGTCGCCCCGGCCACCTCCCGGGGAGGCGGCACAGGGGCGGGAACGGGAGGGGGAGGGGGAAGAGGGGGCGGGGAGGGTGCTAGGGCATCGCCGCCGCTGGCGGTGGAACCCTAGCAGGAGGGAGCGGGAGGGAGGGGGTCCAGCCACTAGACACTTTGCGATGGGTTTCCAGGTTCTGGCATTAGGCAGTGTGAGCATGCAGTGACAATGTAGTTAGTGGTGGACTAACGAGCAGCTCGGCTCGTTAAGCTCGTGCTCGTTAAGGCTCGGCTCATTAAGCTCATTAAGATTAACGAGCAGAAAACCCTGCTCGGCTCGGCTCATTTGAAGCTCGTTAAGCTCGTGAGAGCTCGCGAGCGCTCGTTAATAGATTATAATGTGTTACGATATACATGATGAATGTATAGGCGTGGTTTTTAAGATGAAATATGGTGAACATAAACAGAAATGCAGTAGTTTGTTGCCTCATATGTCAATTAGATTGAATAGATGGGCTGAGGTTCTACAGAAGTTTGTCACGTAAGATGAAATTATGTGTTGTGTTGTTACTAATGAGCTTAACGAGCTACTCGTGAAAATCATTAGCTCGCTCATTAAGCTCGTTAAGCTTAACGCGCTGAAATCAATTATTGGCTCTGTTCATTAAGAAGCGAGCTACGAGCTTAACGAGCCGAACTATGAAACGCTCATTAAGCTCACGAATTACGAGCTTTTGGTCCAGCCCTAAATGTAGTACAGTCCCATCAAAGATTTTATGCGAATGATGGCTCTAGCGTTAGCTGTGCAAACATCATCAACTACTACTCTACACGTCAAATCTAAAAAAACACGAGCATCAATTCACTACTTTTTTAGATGCATTAGTTCACTTCTTTTCTGATGGAACACAAACATATTAGACTTGGACCAACTCGATATTTGTTGGGAAAAAATCCATAGCATTTTTTCTATTCGGCACCCTGATTCAAAAAGGTATTGTGTGTTTGGAATGTGGACCAGAGGGGACATGCTCTACATTTAGCAATGTACTAATGGTTCATTGGATTAAGAATGTTGTAAGAATAGAAAACTATAAAAACATAAACCAAAGCAATCAAAATGTGTGGTTTCCGGTGAAGCAAATAGTACTACATCACAAAGATGACAGCCAGGACTGTCTCTATGGATTTGGGGCCTGGTGCGAAAAGCAAAATGGGGCCCTAACATTTAAAAAACCTAGATACTCCTATAACGCAGGCATAGTCAATTAATTATACAATTAAAATTTATGTTATTCTATATAATGTTTAGAAAATTCTCAAGTTTCAATGCAAAGGACTAAAAGCGATAAACTGACCTCATGCTCTACTGAGAAGTGCATCCGTCTTGTGTTCCTTGAAGTGAAATCTTCAATTATATCTTTGTATTAATCTTCTCCAAGATATCATTTTCAAGTGCTATTCTCGCTAAACCTTCGAGTCTTTCTTGTGTCGTAGTAGAACGCAAAGTAGGATTTCATAACTTGTGTTTACAAAAGTTCCTTTCCGTAGATGCAACACTCACATGCCTAGTTAAAAATCCTGTACACAATAATAACATTAGAATAGAAGGGGCGCTTCATCAAAAACTCAATAATATCAATAGGGCCCATAGTTTTCTTAAGTGAACCCATGATAAAAACTAACTCGCAAAAAAATTTGGTCCATCAATGTCTTTATGTTCTCCACTCTTAAGTGCATCCTCAAGATTAACATAAGCAACCATCACACTCTTATCATCCAAAGATCACAACCTATCTAAAGTAAAAAAAACAACATTTTTTCATACCCCTGCTATTCCTCAAATCTTTTGTTAAGTGAACCTATAGCTTGATCAACAACATGCAGAAAATAATTTATCGTAAATGACTCCTTTGCAGATTGTGAAACAATAGATGCATCATCTGCACCCTATCGAATTGTCCTTTTCTTTTGACTTTACACTTGGTGCGGAATTCTGGATGAATTTCCATCTCTAATGCCATTTCTTTGACAACTTCCAATGCATTTGAAAATCCAGCTTCTCTATACTTACTGAAAAAGGAAAGAAGGTCGTGTATGGACCCAATTGCAATATTAATAAGCATGTCCTTTGATTGTAGTTGCTTGCTAATCAAATTAATAGCAAAAAATTACCAGAAAATTATGAAAACTAAAAAAATCAAAACCACCAGTTCATTTTCTGCCAATGATGAGCTTCACTACTTGTCAACGATCCTTACTAGTTTCATAGTAAAGCCTCCCTTCTGACATTTGAATCGTTATATCCTTAACAGTGTCAACATGACTCTCCCAACAAGTAGATGAAAATGACCTGAGAGTCAACATTTTAAAGTTATCTTTGAGGATTTGCCATCGTTTAGTAGAATTTGTAAATATTGTATTACAAGACTTCACGATATCACATAGTGCCAAATTTAGACTATGACAACAACAAGTTGAATAAAATGCCCTTCGATTTCTTTTCAAAACATTATTTTGTACCCCCTTATTGTTTCCTTTCATATTTGACATATTATCGTAACCCAGTCTTCTCACATTATCCACATCTAGGCGAAGATTCTTCAACTAAAACAATCCATGCCTAGTGGTATCATTCACCTCCAACAATCCTAAGAAAGATTCTTCAATGCAAATAGAAGCAGAATATGTATCAACATACCTAGCTAATTATCAAAGACCTTCAAGAACAACTAAGAAATATTTTGCTTCATTTAAATTTTCAGTGATTCTAGACCTGATGGTAGCAGTGAGCATATTTATTAACTCATTCTGGATAGAAGGGCCAAGGTAGTGATCACGAATTTTATCATTGGTGATGCGGTCAACATGCTCTTCGACAATGGTGTCAATTCAACCAACATTTCAACCAACCCTAGGAAATTCCCATTGTTCTCTTGGTACAGCTTGCTATTACTGCCACAAAATACTATTTTATGTTCTTCAAGAAATTTCATGATCAACAAAATCTTGAGCAAAAATTTTCTCCAATGCTCCTTTTCTTTTTCAAGTTCTCACTGAGAAACTTTATCAGTTGTTTGATTCTTCAGTAGCCCGAGACAAAACTCCTACCATGCATTCATATTTGTGACATGTTCTCTACTTGATTCATGCTTTTTAAGTCTATCCCCAAGATCAATCCAGTCACTTAAACCCTCATTTGTTAGTTGGTTTCTCATAAGCCCCCTTCTTAACAATTTGTAAAAAAGCAAAATAATTTACCAAGGTCACTATTGTATACAAGCCACTCTATCCTAAACCTTCTATAGAAGTTGTCATAAGGACCAAGCTTAATATATTATATTTTAGGACCTTTTTGCAAAAAATATCAATCTTTTTAGGATCAAGTCCTTCCCAATTTCTAGGATCAAATCTATCAGGCTGAACAAAATTGTTCATGTCATAAAAATACTAGGATCATGATCTTCATCAGAAATATTGCCATCATTATATTCATCAATTTATATAGCGGGAGCATCAACCTCTTATACATTATCTCCATGACCCCACCTTCATGAACTTTTGCAGCGGCAACCTCAACCTCTACCGCATCATCATCATGACCATCATCAATATTAGCATTTGGAGTTTGATTTTCAATGGGATCCTTTCATAAAAAAATTATCAAGAGCACCCCTTTGAGATTGAGCATCTTCTTCTAGTTTTTGTTTGTTCAAGGTACAAAAATCATACTTTATATTTCAAGAATGCATGATTGTTTCTGTTTGTGAACCAAAATAAAATAATATTAGTGCATTTGAAATCCATGAATTATAGGTTTGCGACTTTTATAGATAGTAGAACAGAAAAAGATAGAACCTTGATTTTGGATGATCAACTATTGAAGATCTTAAATCCTGGCAACTTCAACAACTAGACAAAAATTTGTTCCAAAAATATTAGTAAATTGTTGTACATGATGAATTCAGAAGTCTTAACACAAATCTGTAGTTTGTATCAAAATTAGAGAAAAGGGGAGGAAAGTAGGGCACCGGCTGGACTTCTGTTCGGCTGTTTCGTGGACGGCAGGCAATTCCGCCTGTTGCATGGTGATGTCTATTACACAAATTTATTCTTGTAGACTTTGTTGGGCCTCCAATTATGAAGTTTTGTAGGAAACACAAATTTCCCTCAAGTGGATTGACCTAAGGTTTATCAATCCGTGAGAGGTGTAGGATGAAGGTGGTTCTGAACAAATAAAAATAGCAAGGTAGCAAGTAATAAAAGTGAACAAAATGGTTTCTCAGTGCTTGGAAGCAAGGCCTAGGGTTCATACTTTCGCTAGTGCCAACTCTCAACATCATTAACATATTTGAACATCATGATAATCCCTCAAAGAGCAGCAAAGAATCACTCAAAGTTTCTAGTCTATCGGAGAAAGTAGGACGAAATCATGTAGGTGCACTTAACAGCAAACTACCTCAAAGTTTTCTTTCTAATATTGATCTACCGAGCCACCCACAAATGTGCCATGGACAGTCCTAGAAATCGTAGTACGACAACACCATATGATATTATCGTTCAACCTTTATGCAAAGAGTACCCCAATGACACTACGGGTATCCGCAAGTTAACTACTAGACATGCATCATATAATCTCAAATCCAGAGTATTCAATCCAACATAAAAAACTTGAAAGGGCAAGACTCAATTCACCACAAAACACGACCACCAGGGGCGCCCTGTGTTGGAAATATGCCCTAGAGGCAATAATAAATGTACCATGTTCATTATTAAGTTTATGTTTCTATGTTACAATTGTATTGGTTCATGAATATGAGATTCAGAGGAAAACCCAAATACATGTGTGGAAATATAAACACCAAGTGATCCCTAGTCTAGCCTCTAACATTAGCTCATGTATTGATTGATGATCTTGTTTTCCTGATCATGAGCATTTCTAGGAGTAACAAGGATGTTGTCAATAGTGCCAACACCGTTGTTGTGAGAACAACGGAGTTGTATAGACCCAACTTATGAATTAATGAGAGATGTCATCATTGTTATGTTATCGGTACTTCATATAACTTGTTCATGTTTTCATTGTTCCTTGGACCATGATAATATTGCATACCAACATGCCACATGGATAATTTGGGGTTTACCACATGTCACTCCATAAATGGATGTGAATATAGGTGACTTCTGGGCATTCCTGAAACGTATGTTTTGGTAGCGATAGTTCAAGACCAGGATTTGCTCCTCTACGATAGAGAGATACTCTCCGGGCCCACTCGATGTTATGGTGTCATTATCATTTGGCCATACACACGTGATTATGATCATGTGATACCGGAACACGGGCACGAGTAAAGAGAATGAGACCGGTAACAAGGATAACCGATATAGTGATCACGGAGTTGATCACGGGGATATCGATAAACTCACCTCGGGTTTCATAAATGTATCGCGAAGCAAAGGGAATGGTATTCGTAAACAAAGGTTCACTTGAGAACTTCGTGAATATGCAGGAGTTAATAAGGTTGTCCAGACCCCACTGTTAACTATTGACCGGAAGGGGTTTAACATAATTGTTCTTAATAGAGCATGGTATAGTTGGTATTCCTCGATCTCCTTGTTTTGGGGTATTTCTCCCTTGAAGGATTAATTTGCAAGCATAGTAGAAATTTCAGCCTCGGGTATTTTTCTTTTATTAGTAACAATATCTTTCATATATTTAGCATAAGGAGGCATTTTCATAGCATCAGACAAAGGTACTTGCAGGAATAAAGGTTCAAGCAATTCAAAAAAGTGATTGAAAGCATCTTCATCTTTAGATTTCAAAGATTTACGAGGAAAAGGCATAGGTTTTTGAACCCATGGTTCTCTTTCTTTACCATGTTTCCTAGCAACAAAATCTCGTTTATTATATCTTTTATTCTTAGGAGGTCGGTCATCAAGCTCACCTTCAGGATTTATTTCTATTTCATTATCAAATTCTTTATTATCATCCGGTGCAACATCAACATGATCATCGTTAGCACCATCATTATCATTATCACTAGGTGCATGCTCATTACCAGATTGTGTCTCAGCATCAGAAATAGAAACATTATTAGGATTCTCAACAGGTTTTTCTATGTCAGGTTCACTAGAAGCATGCAAAGTTTTATCCTTATTCTTTTTCTTCTTCTTCTTAGGTGGACTAGGTGCACTATCATTAATTATTTGAGAATCTTGTTCAGTTCTTTTAGGATGACCCTTGAGATACAAAGGTTCCTGAGTCATTCTACCACCTCTAGTCATTACTCTAGCAGTATGATCATTGAGTTTATTGTTCATGTATTTAAGTAAGTTATTTTGTGATTTCGAAACCTGTTCTAGCTGAATGTGAACCATAGAGGAATGTTTACATAAACCTTTAACACCACTAGCAATTCTAAACATCAAATCACTCAAGCGTTCAATCATAATAGCATTACGTTTCAATTTATCACTGACTTGCCTATTAAAGTTTTCTTGCTTAACGATAAAATTCTCAAATTCATCTAAGCACCGACTTGGAGATTTATTATAAGGAATATCACCCTGATCAAACCTATAAAGATAGTTTACCTTTACTACCTATGTCGGGATATCGAGTTCATGAAATTCTTCAATAGGTGGTAGATTTTTAAGATTTTAAGATTTTAAGATTTAATACTTTTCTCTTTTATAGATTTCTTGGCCTCTTGCATATCTTCTAGACTAAGGAATAGAATACCTCTTTTCTTCGAAGTTGGCTTAGGAGGTGGTTCGAGAAGTGTCCAATCATCAACTTTTCTCAATAAGTTATGCAATAATTCATGAGCCCGTTCAATAGTCATTTCCCTGAAAACGCAACCAGCACAACTATCTAGGTAGTCCCTAGAAGCACCAGTTAGTCCATTATAGAAGATATCAAGTATTTCATTTTTCCGAAGGGGATGATCAGGCAAAGCATTTAATAATTGGACAAGCCTTCCCCATGCTTGAGGTTGAGGGCGATGCTTTTCCTCAAGTTGCACAAAGTTATATATTCTTGTAAAGCAGCTTGTTTCTTATGAGCAAGAAACTATTATTTAGTGAAATAGTAAATCATATCCTGAGGACTACGCACACAACCAGGAGCAAGATCATTAAACTAAGTTTTAGCATCACCCTTTAATGAGAAAGAAAACAATTTAAGAATATAGTAATAGTGAATCTTTTCCTCTTGAGAAAACGGTGTGGTAATTTCATTCAGTTCAGTAAGATGTGTAGTATCTGTTTCAGATTCATAACCATGAAAATGATTGGATTCTACCAAAGTAATAAGATCCGGACCAACAAAGAATTCATAATCCTTATCAGTAAAAAAAGAGATTGCAAGCTCGGGATCATATTTCATCATTTGGTTCATAGCCTTTTCTTTTAGCCTATTCATTAAATCCTTAAGGTCCTCCCTATTTTCACAAGCAAGCAATTCTTTAGCAATTTGAGCATCAAGAGTATATCCTCCAGGCACATCTAACATCTTAGATGCAAAGTTAATAATGATAGTGCAACTTATTTGTGGCATTGCCGTTTAGGTCATATTGGTGTAAAGCGCATGAAGAAACTCCATGCTGATGGGCTTTTGGAATCACTTGATTATGAATCAGTTGATGCTTGTGAACGATGCCTCATGGCAAGATGACTAAGACTCTGTTCTTCGGAACAATGGAGCAAGCAACAGATTTGTTGGAAATCATACATACTGATGTATGTGGTCCGATGAATATTGAGGCTCGCGACAGGTATCATTATTTTCTGATCTTCACAGATGATTTGAGCAGATATGAGTATATTTACTTGATGAAACATAAGTCTGAAACATTTGAAAAGTTCAAAGAATTTCAGAGTGAAGTGAAAAATCATCGTAACAAGAAAATAAAGTTTCTACGATCTGATTGTAGAGAAGAGCATTTGAGTTACGAGTTTGGCCTTCAGTTAAAAACAATGTGAAATAGTTTCACTACTCACACCACCTGGAACACCACACTGTAATGGTGTGTCCGAACATCGTAACCGTACTTTATTAGATATGGTGCGATCTATGATGTTTCTTACTGATTTACCACTATTGTTTTTGGGGTCATGCATTAAAGACAGCTGCATTCACGTTAAAAAGGGGCACCATCTAAGTCCGTTGAGACGACACAATATGAACTGTGGTTTGGCAAGAAACCAAAGTTGTCGTTTCTTAAAGTTTGGGGTTGCGATGCTTATGAGAAAAAGTTTCATCCTGATAAGCTCAAACCCAAATCGTAGAAATGTGTCTTCATAGGATACCCAAAGGAGAAAGTTGGGTACACCTTCTATCACAGATCCGAAGGCAAGACATTCATTGCTAAGATTGGATCCTTTCTAGAGAAGGAGTTTCTCTCGAAAGAAGTGAGTGGGAGGAAAGTAGAACTTGATAAGGTAATTGTACCTTCTCCCTTATTGGAAAGTAGTTCATCACAGAAATCTGTTCATGTGACTAATACACCAATTAGTGAGGAAGCTAATGATGATGATCACATAACTTCAGATCAAGTTACTACCGCCGCACCAGAGTGGTACGATAATCCTGTTCTGAAAGTCATGTTACTAGACCATGACGAACTTGCGAACTATGAGGAAGCGATGATGAGCCCAGATTCCGCAAAATGGTTTGAGGCCATGAAATCTGAGATAGGATCCATGTATGAGAACAAAGTATGGACTTTGGTTGACTTGCCCGATGATGGGAAGCCATAGAAAATAAATGGATTTTCAAGAGGAAGACGGACGCTGATAGTAGTGTTACTATCTACAAAGCTAGACTTGTTGAAAAAGGTTTTTGACAAAGTTCAAGGTGTTGACTACGATGAAATTTTCTCACTCGTAGCGATGCTTAAGTCTGTCCAAATCATGTTAGCAATTGCCGCATTTTTATGAAATCTGGCAAATGGATAACAAAACTGCATTCCTTAATGGATTTCTTAAAGAAGAGTTGTATATGATGCAACCAGAAGGTTTTGTCAATCCTAAAGGTGCTAACAAAATATGCAAGCTCCAGCGATCCATCTATGGACTGGTGCAAGCATCTCGGAGTTGGAATATACGCTTTGATAAGTTGATAAAAGCATATAGTTTTATACAGACTTGCGGTGAAGCCCGTATTTACAAGAAAGTGAGTGGGAGCACTACATCATTTCTGATAAGTATATGTGAATGACATATTGTTGATCGGAGATAATGTAGAATTATTCTGCAAAGCATAAAGGAGTGTTTGAAAGGAGTTTTTCAAAGAAAGACCTTAGTGAAGCTGCTTACATATTGAGCATCGAGATCTATAGCGATAGATCAAGACGCTTGATAAGTTTTTCAATGAGTACATGCCTTGACAAGACTTTGAAGTAGTTCAAAATGGAACAGTCAAAGAAAGAGTTCTTGCCTGTGTTACAAGGTGTGAAGTTGAGTAAGACTCAAAACCCGACCACGGCAGAAGATAGAGAGAGAATGAAAGTCATTCCCTATGCCTCAGCCATAGGTTCTATAAAGTATGCCATGCTGTGTACCAGACCTATTGTATACCCTGCCCTAAGTTTCGCAAGGGAGTACAATAGTGATCTAGGAGTAGATCACTGGACATTGGTCAAAATTATCCTTAGTGGAATAAGGATATGTTTCTCGATTATGGAGGTGACAAAGGGTTCGTCATAAAGGGTTACGTCGATGCAAACTTTGACACTGATCCAGATGATTCTAAGTCTCAATCTGGATGCATATTGAAAGTGGGAGCAATTAGCTAGAGTAGCTCCGTGTAGAGCATTGTTAACATAGAAATTTGCAAAATACATACGGATCTGAATATGGCAGACCCGTTGACTAAACTTCTCTCACGGGCAAAACATGATCACACCTTGGTACTCTTTGGATGTTAATCACATAGCGATGTGAACTAGATTATTGACTCTAGTAAACCCTTTGAGTGTTGGTCACATAATGATGTGAACTATTGGTGTTAAATCACATGGCAATGTGAACTAGATTATTGACTCTAGTGCAAGTGGGAGACTGAAGGAAATATGCCCTAGAGGCAATAATAAAGTTATTATTTATTTCCTTATATCATGATAAATGTTTATTATTCATGCTAGAATTGTATTAACCGGAAACATAATACATGTGTGAATACATAGACAAACAGAGTGTCACTAGTATGCCTCTACTTGACTAGCTCGTTAATCAAAGATGGTTATGTTTCCTAACCATGAACAAAAGAGTTGTTATTTGATTAACGGGATCACATCATTAGGAGAATGATGTGATTGACTTGACCCATTCTGTTAGCTTAGCACTCGATCGTTTAGTATGTTGCTATTGCTTTCTTCATGACTTATACATGTTCCTATGACTATGAGATTATGCAACTCCCATTTACCGGAGGAACACTTTGTGTGATACCAAACGTCACAACGTAACTGGGTGATTATAAAGGAGCTCTACAAGTGTCTCCAAAGGTGAATGTTGGGTTGGCGTATTTCGAGATTAGGATTTGTCACTCCGATTGTCGGAGAGGTATCTCTGGGCCCTCTCGGTAATGGACATCACATAAGCCTTGCAAGCATTGCAACTAATGAGTTAGTTGCGAGATGATGTATTACGGAACGAGTAAAGAGACTTGCCGGTAACGAGATTGAACTAGGTATTGAGATACGGACGATCGAATCTCAGGCAAGTAACAAACCGATGACAAAGGGAACAACGTATGTTGTTATGCGGTCTGACCGATAAAGATCTTCGTAGGATATGTAGGAGCCAATATGAGCATCCAGGTTCCGCTATTGGTTATTGACCGGAGACGTGTCTCGGTCATGTCTACATTGTTCTCGAACTCGTAGGGTCCGCACGCTTAAGGTTTCGATGACAGTTATATTATGAGTTTATGAGTTTTGATGTACCGAAGGAGTTCGTAGTCCCGGATGAGATCGGGGACATGACGAGGAGTCTCGAAATGGCCGAGACATAAAGATCGATATATTGGACGACTATATTCGGACATCGGAAAGGTTCCGAGTGGTTCGGGTAATTTTCAAAGTACCGGGGAGTTACGGGAATACGGGGGAAGAAGTATATGGGCCTTATTGGGCTTTAGGGGAGAGGGAGAGGCAGGCCGCGCGCCCCCCATTGACTAGTCCGAATTGGACTAGGGGGAGGGGCGGCGCCCCCTCCTTCCTTCTCTTCCCTCTTCCCCTTCCTTGTCATCCACGTGATCATATTCTTAGCCGTGTGCGGTGCCCCCTTCCACCATAATCCTCGATAATATTGTAGCGGTGCTTAGGCGAAGCCCTGCGACGGTGGTACATCAAGATCGTCACCACGCAGTCGTGCTGACGGAACTCTTCCCCGACACTTTGTTGGATCGGAGTCCGGGGATCGTCATCGAGCTGAACATGTGCTAGAACTCGGAGGTGCCGTAGTTTCGGTGCTTGATCGGTCGGGCCGTGAAGACGTACGACTACATGAACCACGTTGTCATAACGCTTCCGCTGTCGATCTACGAGGGTACGTAGACAACACTCTCCCCTCTCGTTGCTATGCATCACCATGATCTTGCGTGTGTGTAGGAAAATTTTGAAATTACTACGTTCCCCAACACATCATGTCATCTTGCTTAAGGCGTTACTCTGTTCTTATGAACTGAATACTCTAGATGCATGCTGGATAGCGATCGATGTGTGGAGTAATAGTAGTAGATGCAGGAAGGAATCGGTCTACTTGTCTCAGACGTGATGCCTATATACATGATCATACCTAGATATTCTCATAACTATGCTCAATTTTGTCAATTGCTCAACAATAATTTGTTCACCCACCGTAAAATACTTATGCTCTTGAGAGAATCTGCTACCTCTTGAGCACTGCGTTGGTTTTCCCCGAAGAGGAAGGGATGATGCAACAAAGTAGCGTAAGTATTTCCCTCAGTTTTTGAGAACCAGGGTATCAATCCAGTAGGAGGCTACGCGCGATTCCCTCGTACCTGCACAAAACAAATAAATCCTCGCAACCAACGCGATAAGGGGTTGTCAATCCCTACACGGCCACTTACGAGAGTGAGATCTGATACATATGATAAGATAACATTTTTGGTATTTTTATGATAAAGATGCAAAGTAAAATAAAAGCAAAGTAAAAAGCAAAGGAAATTACTAAGTATTGGAAGATTAATATGATGAAGATAGACCCGGGGGCCATAGGTTTCACTAGTGGCTTCTCTTAAGAGCATAAGTATTCTACGGTGGGTGAACGAATTACTGTTGAGCAATTGACAGAATTGAGCATAGTTATGAGAATATCTAGGTATGATCATGTATATAGGCATCACGTCCGAGACAAGTAGACCGACTCCTGCCTGCATCTACTATTATTACTCCACTCATCGACCGCTATCCAACATGCATCTAGAGTATTAAGTTAATGAAAATAGAGTAACGCCTTAAGCAAGATGACATGATGTAGAGGGATAAACTCATGCAATATGATGAAAACCCCATCTTGTTATCCTCGATGGAAACAATACAATACGTGCCTTACTGCCCCTACTGTCACTGGGAAAGGACACCGCAAGATTGAACCCAAAGCTAAGCACTTCTCCCATTGCAAGAAAGATCAATCTAGTAGGCCAAACCAGACTGATAATTCGAAGAGACTTGCAAAGATAACCAATCATACTTAAAAGAATTTAGAGAAGATTCAAATATTATTCATAGATATACTTGATCATAAAACCACAATTCATCGGTCTCAACAAACACACCGCAAAAAGAAGATTACATCGAATAGATCTTCATAAGAGAGGGGGAGAACATTGTATTGAGATCCAAAAAGAGAGAAGAAGCCATCTAGATAATAACTATGGACCAGTAGGTCTGAGGTGAACTACTCACACTTCATCGGAGGGGCTATGGTGATGATGTAGAAGCCCTCCGTGATCGATGCCCCCTCCGACGGAGCTCTGGAACAGGCCCCGAGATGGGATCTCGTGGATACAGAAAGTTGCGGTGGTGGAATTAGGGTTTTTGCTCCATATCTGATCGTTTGGGGGTACGTATGTATATATAGGAGGAAGGAGTACGTCGGTGGAGCAACAAGGGGCCCACAAGGGTGGAGGGCGCGCTTGGGGGGGGGGGGGGTAGGCGCGCCCCCTACCTCGTGGCCTCCTCTTTTGTTTCTTGATGTAGGGTCCAAGTCTCCTGGGTCTTATTCGTTGAGAAAATCACGTTCCCGAAGGTTTCATTCCGTTTGGACTCCATTTGATATTCCTTTTCTTCGAAACCCTAAAACACGCAAAAAACAACAATTCTGGGCTGGGCCTCCAGTTAGTAGGTTAGTCCCAAAAATAATATAAAAGTGGATAATAAAGCCCAATAATGTCCAAAACAGTAGATAATATAGCATGGAGCAATAAAAAATTATAGATACGTTGGAGACGTATCAAGCATCCCCAAGCTTAATTCCTGCTCGTCCTCGAATAGGTAAATGATAAAAATAGAATTTTTGATGCGGAGTGCTACTTGGCATAATTTTAATGTAATTCTTCTTAATTGTGTTATGAATATTCAGATCCGAAAGATTAAATATAAAGGTTTAATATTGACATAAAAATAATAGTACTTCAAGAATACTAACAAAGCAATTATGTCTTCTCAAAATAACATGGCCAAAGAAAGTTATCCCTAGAAAATCATATAGTCTGGCTATGCTCCATCTTCACCACACAAAATATTTAAATCATGCACAACCCCGATGACAAGCCAAGCAATTGTTTCATACTTTTGGTGTTCTCAAACTTTTCAATCTTGACGTAATACATGAGTGTGAGCCATGGATATAGCACTATAAGTGGAATAGAATGGTGGTTTGTGGAGAAGACAAAAAGGGAGAAGATAGTCTCACATCAACTAGGCGTATCAACGGGCTATGGAGATGCCCATCAATAGATATCAATGTGAGTGAGTAGGGATTGCCATGCAACGGATGCACTAGAGCTATAAGTATATGAAAGCTCAACAAAAGAAACTAAGTGGGTGTGCATCCAACTTGCTTGCTCATGAAGACCTAGGGCATTTTGAGGAAGCCCATCATTGGAATATACAAGCCAAGTTCTATAATGAAAAATTCCCACTAGTATGTGAAAGTGATAACATAGGAGACTCTCTATCATGAATATCATGGTGCTCCTTTGAAGCACAAGTGTGGTAAAAGGATAGTAACATTGTCCCTTCTCTCTTTTTCTCTCATTTTTTTATTTGGGCCTTTTCTCTTTTTTATGGCCTCTTTTCTTTCTCTTTTTTTTTTCGTTCGGAGTCTCATCCCGACTTGTGGGGGAATCATAGTCTCCATCATCCTTTCCTCACTGGGACAATGCTCTAATAATGATGATCATCACACTTTTATGTTTCTTACAACTCAATAATTACAACTTGATACTTAGAACAAAATATTACTCTATATGAATGCCTCCGGCGGTGTACCGGGATATGCAATGAATCAAGAGTGACACGTATGGAATAATTATGAATGGTGGCTTTGCCACAAATACGATGTCAACTACATGATCATGCTAAGCAATATGACAATGATGAAGTGTGTCATAATAAACAGAACAGTGGAAAGTTGCATGGCAATATATCTCAGAATGGCTATGGAAATGCCATAATAGGTAGGTACGGTGGCTGTTTTGAGGAAGGTATATGGTGGGTGTATGATACCGGCGAAAGGTGCGCGGTATTAGAGAGGCTAGCAAAGGTGGAAGGGTGAGAAAAGTGCGTATAATCCATGGACTCAACATTAGTCATAAAGAACTTATATACTTATTACAAAAAATCTACAAGTTATCAAAGCAAAGTATTATGCGCATGCTCCTAGGGGGATAGATTGGTAGGAAAAGACAGTCGCTCGTCCCCGACCGCCACTCATAAGGAAGACAATCAAAAAATAAATCATGCTCCGACTTCATCAGATAACGGTTCACCATACGTGCATGCTATGGGAATCACAAACTTTAACACAGGTATTTCTCAAATTCACAACTACTCAGCTAGCATAACTCTAATATCACCATCTTCATATCTCAAAACAATTATCAAGCATCAAACTTCTCATAGCATTCAACACACTCATAAGAAAGTTTTTTACTATTCTTGAATTCCAAGCATATTAGGATTATTTAAGCAAATTACCATGCTATTTAAGACTCTCAAAATAATCTAAGCGAAGAATGAGAGATCAATAGTTTCTATAAAACAAATCCACCACCGTGCTCTAAAAGATATAGGTGAAGTACTAGAGCAAAACTATACAACTCAAATGATATAAGTGAAGCACATAGAGTATTCTAACAAATTCCAAATCATGTATGGCTCTCTCAAAAAGGTGTGTACAGCAAGGATGATTGTGGTAAACTAAGAAAATAAAGACTCAAATCATACAAGACGCTCCAAGCAAAACACATATCATGTGGTGAATAAAAATATAGCTCCAAGTAAAGTTACCGATAGAAGTAGACGAAAAGAGGGGATGCCTTCCGGGGCATCCCCAAGATTTGGCTTTTAGGTGTCCTTAGATTATCTTGGGGGTGCCATGGGCATCCCCAAGCTTAGGCTCTTTCCACTCCTTGTTCCATAATCCATCAAATCTTTACCCAAAACTTGAAAACATCACAACACAAAACTTAAAGTAGAAAATCTCATGAGCTCCGTTAGCGAAAGAAAACAAAAGACCACTTCAAGGTACTGTAATGAACTCATTCTTTATTTATATTGGTGTTAAACCTACTGTATTCCAACTTCTATATGGTTTATAAACTATCTTACTAGCCATAGATTCATCAAAATAAGCAAACAACACACGAAAAACAGAATCTGTCAAAAACAGAACAGTCTGTAGTAATCTTTAGCTAGCGCAAGATCTGGAACCCCAAAAATTCTAAAATAAATTGATGGACGTGAGTAATTTATCTATTAATCATCTGCAAAAATAATTAACTAAATAGTACTTTCCAAATAAAAATGGCAGCAGTTCTCATGAGCGCTAAAGTTTCTGTTTTTAACAGCAAGATTAACAAGACTTTCCCAAAGTCTTCCCAACGGTTCTATTGGCACAACCACTAATTAAACACAAAAAACACAACCTAAACAGAGGCTAGATAAATTATTTATTACTAAACAGGAGCAAAAAGCAACGAATAAAAATAAAATTGGGTTGCCTCCCAACAAGCGCTATCGTTTAACGCCCCTAGCTAGGCATAAAAAGCAAGGATAGATCTAGGTATTGCCATCTTTGGTAGGCAATCCATAAGTGGCTCTCATAATAGATTCATAAGGTAATTTAATTTTCTTTCTAGGAAAGTGTTCCATGCCTTTCCTTAACAGAAATTGGACTCTAATATTTCTTCCTTCATATCAATAATTGCACCAATCGTTCTAAGGAAAGGTCTACCAAGAATAATAGGACATGAAGGATTTCAATCTATGTCAAGAACAATAAAATCTACGGGCACATAATTCCTATTTGCAACAATAAGAACATCATTAATTCTTCCCATAGGTTTCTTAATAGTGGAATCCGCAAGGTGCAAGTTGCAATTTTCATAATTAAATTCCTTGAAATCCAAAATAGTGGGTTTAGCAACATCTAGGGTTTTAATTTCTTTGATCCCACTTTCATCAATTTTAGCATCAAGATCTAAAAACTCCGAATTCTTGGGACGTCTTCTAGGTAAAGGTGGATCATAATCAGTCCCATCATTATTAAGATTCATATTGCAAAACAAAGATTTAATAGGGGACACATCAATAACTTTTATACCTTCATCTTTATTTTCATAGGAACTAGAAGAATACGCTCTTATAAAGGCATCTTTCTTAGCATGCATCCTAGCGGTTATTTCTTTGCACTCATCAATGGAAATTCTAATGTCTTTGAGAGACTCATTTATATCATGCTTAGGTGGAATAGATCTAAGTTTCAAAGAATCAACATCAAGAGAAATTCTATCAATGTTCCTAGCCAACTCATCAATCTTAAGCAATTTTTCTTCAATCAAAGCATTGAAAGTCTTTTGCAAAGTAATAAATTCTTTAATATTAGATTCAAAATCAGAGGGCATCTTATTATAGTTTCCATAAGAATTGTTGTAAGAATTACCATAATTATTAGAGGGATTACTAGGATAAGGCCTAGGATTAAAATTTCCTCTATACGCGTTGTTACCAAAATTGTTCCTACCAAAAAAATTCACATCCATAGATTCATTACTATTCTCAATCAAAGTAGACAAGGGCATATCATTAGGATCAGAAGAAACACTCTTACTAGCAAATAATTTCATAAGTTCATCCATCTTTCCACTCAAAACATTAATTCCTTCTATCGCATGCACCTTTTTATTAGTAGATCTTTCAGTATGCCATTGAGAATAATTAACCATAATATTATCTAGGAGTTTAGTAGCTTCTCCTAAAGTGATTTCCATAAAAGTGCCTCCCGTGGCCGAATCTAAAAGATTTGTAGAAGAAAAATTCAATCCGACATAAATTTTTTGTATAATCATCCACAAATTCAAACCATGAGTAGGGCAATTACGTATCATTAATTTCATCCTCTCCCAAGCTTGTGCAACATGTTCATGATCAAGTTGCTTAAAATTTATAATTTTTTTGTAAGGGAGATGATCTTAGTGGGAGGAAAATACTTAGAGATAAAAGCATCTTTGCACTTATTCCATGAATCAACACTATTCTTAGGCAAAGACGAAAACCAAGCTTTAGCACGATCTCTAAGCGAAAAAGGAAATAGCTTCAATTTAACAATATCGTTATCCACATCTTTCTTCTTTTGCATATCACACAAATCAATGAAGCTATTTAGATGGGTAGCGGCATCTTCACTAGGAAGGCCGGAAAACGGATCTTCCATGACAAGATTCAGCAAAGCAGTATTAATTTCAAAAGATTCAGCATCGGTAAGAGGAGCAATCAGAGTGCTAATAAAATCATTGTTGTTGGTATTAGTGTTAGGTTGAGTCATGGTGACAAGCAAGCAATCCAACACACAAGCAAACAAAAAGCAAGCGGGCAAAAAGAGGCAAATAGGGAAAGAGAGGGAGGATAGAGAGAGAGAGGGCGAATAAAACAGCAAGGGTGAAGTGGGGAGAGGAAAACGAGAGGCAAATGGCAAATAATGTAATGCGGGAGATAGGGATTGTGATGGGTACTTGGTATATTGACTTTTGCATAGATTCCCCGCAACGGCGCCAGAAATCCTTCTTGCTACCTCTTGAGCACTGCGTTGGTTTTCCCCGAAGAGGAAGGGATGATGCAGCAAAGTAGCATAAGTATTTCCCTTAGTTTTTGAGAACCAAGGTATCAATCCAGTAGGAGGCTACGCGCAAGTCCCTCGTACCTGCACAAAACAAATAAATCCTCGCAACCAACGTGATAAGGGGTTGTCAATCCCTACACGACCACTTACGAGAGTGAGATCTCATAGATATGATAAGATAATATTTTTGGTATTTTTATGATAAAGATGCAAAGTAAAATAAAAGCAAAGTAAAAAAAGCAAATGAAATTACTAAGTATTGGAAGATTAATATGATGAAGATAGACCCGGAGGCCATAGGTTTCACTAGTGTCTTCTCTCAAGAGCATAAGTATTCTACGGTGGGTGAACAAATTACTGTTGAGCAATTGACAGAATTGAGCATAGTTATGAGAATATATAGGTATGATCATGTATATAGGCATCATGTCCGAGACAAGTAGACCAACTCCTGCCTGCATCTACTACTATTACTCCACTCATCAACCGCTATCCAGCATGCATCTAGAGTATTAAGTTAATGAAAACAGAGTAACGCCTTAAGCAAGATGAGATGATGTAGAGGGATAAACTCAAGCAATATGATGAAAACCCCATCTTATTATCCTTGATGGCAACAATACAATACATGCCTTGCTGCCCCTACTGTCACTGGGAAAGGACACCGCAAGATTGAACCCAAAGCTAAGCAATTCTCCCATTGCAAGAAAAATCAATCTAGTAGGCTAAACCAAACTGATAATTCGAAGAGACTTGCAAAGATAACCAATCATACATAAAAGAATTCAGAGAAGATTCAAATATTATTCATAGATAGACTTGATCATAAACCCACAATTCATCGGTCTCAACAAACACACCGCAAAAAGAAGATTACATCGAATAGATCTCCACAAGAGAGGGGGAGAACATTGTATTGAGATCCAAAAAGAGAGAAGAAGCCATCTAGCTAATAACTATGGACCCGTAGGTCTAAGGTGAACTACTCACACTCCATCGGAGGGGCTATGATGATGATGTAGAAGCCCTCCGTGATCGATGCCCCCTCCGGCGAAGCTCCGGAACAGACCCCAAGATGGGATCTCATGGATACAGAAAGTTGCGGCGGTGGAATTAGGGTTTTTGCTCCGTATCTGATCGTTTGGAGGTACGTAGGTATATATAGGAGGAAGGAGTATGTCGGTGGAGTAATAGGGGGCCCACGAGGATGGAGGGCGCGCC
>NC_057800.1:536553799-536614974 GCF_018294505.1 Triticum aestivum
GGGGGGGGGTAGGCGCGCCCGCCTACCTCGTGGCCTCCTCTTTTGTTTCTTGACGTAGGGTCCAAGTCTCCTGGGTCTTGTTCATTGAGAAAATCACATTCCCGAAGGTTTCATTCCGTTTGGACTCCGTTTGATATTCCTTTTCTTCGAAACCCTAAAACAGGCAAAAAACAACAATTCTAGGATGGGCCTCCGGTTAGTAGGTTAGTCCTAAAAATAATATAAAAGTGGATAATAAAGCCCAATAATGTCCAAAACAGTAGATAATATAACATGGAGCAATAAAAAAATTATAGATACATTGGAGACGTATCAGAAGCCACTAGTGAAACCTATGGCCCCTGGGTCTATCTTCATCATATTAATCTTCCAACACTTAGTTATTTTCATTGCCTTTTATTTTACTTTGCATCTTTATCATAAAAATACCAAAAATATTATCTTATCATATCTATTAGATCTCACTCTCGTAAGTGACCGTGTAGGGATTGACGACCCCTTATCGCGTTGGTTGCTAGGATTTATTTGTTTTGTGCAGGTGCGAGGGACTCGCGCATAGCCTCCTACTGGATTGATACCTTGGTTCTCAAAAACTGAGGGAAATACTTACACTACTTTGCTGCATCACCCTTTCCTCTTCAAGGGAAAACCAACGCAGTGCTCAAGAGGTAGCACCTATATCTACCATCCATATTACACTTGTATCACCATCTCTTCGCCGAACTAGTGCACCTATATAATTTACCATTGTATTGGGTTGTAGCGACCTGACCCGAATGGATCAAGTCTCTGTGCTTTGGATCGGTATGCTGACACACACAGTACTCGAAGGATTTATAACAGAGGTAAATCACATGTATAAAGTAACGTAAATACTATTACCTCAATCCATATAGCGGAAGCAACAGGGTTGTGGATTCCCATCAACACCAACGGCAAAGTTGAGTGTAGAAATCGTAACCCTAACGTATCACTTACTTGTCATAAGATAATCCTGCAACATGAGACGTTGCAGCCCGAAACGGGTCAGTACATTGAATGTACTGGCAAATTCACACCATAGAGAATGATGAATAAAGACTATCACTACATGCATATTTGGCTGGTGGAAAAGCTCTATGGTTATAAGATTTTTGCGTAAAGCCAATTTTTCCCTACTGCAAAGGAATAAATTTTATTTAACTATCATGGTGGTTGTTGAACATTGAGAATGGTTGACAGCATTCTCAATCCCAATTAAGTAACATCATTAAACCCAACAATATTCATTTAAAGTAACGTGATGAGATCAACAGGATAATCCAAGAACTAGATACTCAAGATGTCCATAACCGGGGACACAGCTAATCGTGATTAGTTTGTTACACTCTGCAGAGGTTTGCGCACTTTTCCCCACAAGACTCGATCGCCTCCGTTTGGTTTCTCGCACTACAGGGTGTTTGAGAAGACGGATGACCGAGACATAGTCTTTCAGAAGCGCTAGCACCTTACGATCGGGTAGACCGTACCACCTACATCCCCTACATCTGCTAGTCTACCACTGTAAGAGTTCGCACAACTTAGTCAACTATGCCAGAGCCCATAATGGCTTGTGGCTGCACACGGAAGTTTCTAGTATGAATAATATCATGATCCCTTTGAGCCTGGGTGGCGGTCCAAAAGAAAAACAGGCAAGTCCTGGAAACCCCAGGTGCCTCAATCCACCCAGATGTGTGTTTATGTTGCCACCTTAGATAAACCATTAGTTATCAATCTAACATCTGTCATGGATTTCACTCACCCAATCCACGTCTACTAGCATAGCATGGCATAATAAGCAAACGTAGAAGTAACTCCCAAAGGTTTGATAATAAACAGGTAATAGGTACTACCTCATCTACTTCCCATCCCACAATTTAATTAGATCCTAATCATGCAATGTGTGAGGATTGATCTAATGCAATAAAACTGGGTAGTAGAAAAGGTATGATCAAAGTGTGAACTTGCCTGCAATGTTGATGAAGATGATTCGCACTCAAAACTCTTGATAGCTCTACTCGTCACACTCCGGTCAATCTATCGTAAGCAAGCAATAGTAACCACACATAAGCAATCACTCAAAAGATCAGAAAGAATGAAGAAGACGATTCAGAAAACATCAAACCCAAGCAAATAACTCTTGCAACATAAAACAATTTCTAACAGCACCAAAATTATGTGAATTTGGCCTTATTAGAATGTTTAGGTCAAGAGCTTCGATTTGCAAAAAGAATCAACTGAAACGGAGCTACGAAACTCAAGTTATGATCAAACGAAGTTTGAATTCAAATATGATCTAATTCAAATTTTAAACTTTTTAAAAACGTGTTTGAGTTGGATTACTGGATAGAGGAGATCATAACGAAGACGTGAGCATTGGTTTCGTTGGATTTGGACTAACGAGTAAAAAGTTGTGGTCGTTTGAAAACCAGGGGCTGATTTGTAAAGAAAATATTCACGGATGGGTCCCTGGACTGAAATTAAAAAGAAAAAAACTAAAAGTCGAACGTTCGTTTTCTATACCTAACCAGCGAACGTTCTCTAAAAAAACAAAACGAAACAAAAAAATAGAAAGATCTGGATCGTTGGATCCAGATCCAACGGACGGGAGGCGGCGGTTACCGCGACAATCACCGGAGTCGGGGAGGACGACGGCGGCGGCTTCGATCTCGGCCGGAGCGGCGGCTCCGGGCGTCACGGGAGGCAGCGAAGAGCACGGGGAGGGGCGGCGTGGAGCGGCGGTTGCAGTGGTGGCGTCGGTGGCGGTCGAGGGTGGCGGTGGAGCACGGGACGAGGCGACGGATCTCCGGCGGAGCTTGCAACTCCGGCGGCGGAGTGCGGCGGCTAAGGAAGAGGAGAGAAAAGGGGGCCGAGGTCCCAGGGCTCCGGATTTATAGGGGGGAAGGGGCGGCGAGAAGCTTGGAGGAGGGGCAAGGGGAGGCGTGCCCGGCCGGGACTCGACGGCGGCGGCGGAGTCGGCCACGCTCGGGACTTCGTCCCGAGCTCGAAGACGGGGCGGTTGGAAGCTGGGCCACGGCCTGGCGAGATGCTGGGCCGGCCCAGTCGGTGAGGCTGAACAGTTTTTTTAACCTCTTTTTTTTCACAGACAAACAAAAAAATAAAACAAAAGAAATACAAATACTAAATAGGCATATAATATATCAAAATTTTCAGAAAAAGATTTTCTACGACATGAACTTTTTTATAAATTCAAATAAAATCCACACAAATTCATATAAATCAAAGAGTGCTACCGGTCTATCAAAATCCAACAAAAATCATTTTTAAAATACCAAAATGATTTCAAATTAATTTTTTTCTCCAATTTTCTAATGTAGGGAATCAGGTTACCCTATTTTCCATATAGTTTATTTTTGGAGAAAAATAATTGAGTAAAACTCAAATAACTCCAAATTGAAAAAATAAATTCAAAAGAACTTTGAATTTAATTCTTTGAAACTCCCAACTCATATTTCATATAATTTGAAGAAGTCATTTTATCTTCTCTCGTGAAAATCATTGAGTTGCTTAAAGTTTCTGAATTGGAAATATTTTCCAAATGAAATTCAAATATTTTCAAACACCCCATTTCATTTAAATAAATGGAAGAAGTCATGTCATCTTCTCTCCAGGGTTTTGTGATGAAAAGAATTTGAATTCACGGAGATCAAAAAGCAAATATGAAAGTTTGGGAAAGTCCTTTTATTCCCTCTCTTTTAACTTTCAAAAAGTTTCGAATTCCACTCAATTTCACACAATCAATCAAACAATCAATCAAATCTATCTATTTATTATAACATTCCAAAATTTAGAATTTTGGGATGTTACAAACCTACCACCCTTAAAAGGAATCTCGTCCTCGAGATTCGGAGAGGCTAGAGAGAAATAGGTTAGGTTCGGGGTCTCCTCAAAATCCATCGATCATCCCAGGGGTCTGGGGTGCTACCACCCTTAGAAACATCGTTACGGTCCCATCAATACTCATATACTCCATCCTTATTCTTGACAGTGTCGGTCTTCTTAGATCTTCAGGATAATTCCTTATCCGGGCTCTTCCGGTAGTGGCATAACCTTACCACAATTTTTCTATCCTTTCATCTTGGTAAGGTTCTTCCGAGATTGGGTCTTCTTAGCTGACGGGTCTGGCGCCAAAACTAAACAACTATCGATATCTCATGGTGGTTAACAATTTGTGGTTTCTCCTGCAGGAAATGGGTCTGGGTTGATCCTCACCGTATAACCTACGGTTGGCAAAGCTGCCTTGTACAAAGGAAAAATACCTATACCATTCTAAGGCTTAAACAAGGTTTTGATCGTCGTCTCTCCACTATAGGTAAGTCACTCAGATTTACCATCCCATATAGCAAGGCGAATAATAAGAGTAAGTCGGTATGGTGATCAATCCACCCCGCACCCAAATCATTACCTTGTATACGGTTTAGCGAATCTCGCATTGTAACACTCGGTCATCCTCACAAGCATTGCAGAATTTCTCTCGTCGACGAACCAAGTTCGGAATAATCCATTGATTCTGTAAGCCAGACAAACATCTATCGTTCCTTCACAACTCTTAGGTTTTGTGTAAACTCCTATAAAATCGTCTGTCGACAAAGGTATATCCACTTCCAGGGTTTTTTCTTTCAGCAAGAATGTGCTTGCTTCTTGGCAGGTCCTGGGGCCTGTGGGTTATGGCACACCTCATCACTTGTAGTCCTTGAACTTATCATTGGGCAACTGATCATTATTCCAACTTCCAACTTCCTAGTATTCTTAAATCCATCCAATTGTACTATCTTCCTTCCTTCTATTGGCACCAAACTAGGACATGATTACTCAGACACATCATGGAGTTTCCATTGATCGATATTTCTGACATCATACCTCCCTTATACCCAATAGTAATTTATCTCTTCATCCTCGTGGGATATCCCACATATCGAGATAAAATTTATACTCAAGTCCATATTCCACTTCGTGGAACATCATTATCCTTTCCAAGGTCAAGCGTTCTTACAGGGGAATATTGGCCATCTCTGCATGGCACTTCTTCAACTGGGAAACATAAAACACATCATGAACTCCTGACAGTCCTTCGGGTGACTCCAACTTGTTGGCCACTTCTCCCTATGCTCCAAAACTCGGTATGTCCTACAAATCTCGGGGCTAATTTTCCCTTAACTCCAACTCGTTTAACTCCTCGCAGAGGGGACACACGAAGACATGCTCTGTCTCCAATTTCATAGACTACCTCCTTGAGTTTTTTGAGTCTACATAACTCTTCTGCCTGGACTGAGCTACCTTCAGTCTATCTCGAATAAACTTAACATTCTTTTCTGACTCCTTGATCACATTTGGTCCAAACAACTAACGGTCTCCAACTTCATCCTACATACTTTTGAGGTATCACACATATCGAGACAAAACTCATTTTCATTTTGTCCAAAATCCACTCAGTGGAGTATCCTTATCTTTTCCAGGGGTCAATGGTTCTTACAGGGTACTACCACCCTTAAAATGCACAAATCTTCCATAGAACATATTTCTCATATCCTCAGAATGGCCAAAATTCTTCTTCATAGAGTAACAACTCATAAAATCCATATCAGTACTAACGATGCTAACTTTATTGATTCTCCAATGATTACAATCTTTTGCTTTTCCATTACATGTCTCAACTCAACACCTCAATATAAAAGAGAATGTTCTCACTTCTACTACTCCATTTCTTTTGTTGCAAACTCAACTATTTAGCACAAGTTTCCTTCTCCTTGGGGCATTCTCTGGCAAAGTGCCCTGCTCCATTACAACTAAAACATATTACTTCTGAAAAATATCGAGGTTTCCTTTTTGGGAAACTTTTGAGGTAGTGCCCTGACTCTTTGCACCTATAACATGTGATATGACTCAGATCCTTCCTGGAATCCAATCGGTTTCTCTTCCTGGACCTTTCCATTCCAATCAGGGCTTCTATTTCCTGTGGGTCATATTCTACTTCCTCTGTCGGGAATCCCCATTCAAACAATTTTGGGAGATGTGTCCTTCTTCTCCACATGAATAGCAAGACTTAGTGCAGGGTTTACTCGGGTCCTCTTTAGGTGTGTCCTCCTTCTCTTCCTTCATCACAACTTCTTCTAAAATTTCCATGAGGGCTCCTTTCATTTCTTCTTTCTTCTGCTGGTTGGTTTGTTGTACCATGGGGTAGATGTGGCACTGAGCAGGATAGTGGGTAGTCCCTTCACACAAGAAACAAGTAATCTGCCTAATTGGGCATTCTTCAACTGGGTGACTTCCTTCGCAATTAGGGCATTCATCCTTGTGTTCTTTATGGGTGTGTCCTATTTCTCCACAAATCTTGCGTGCACAAGGTTTCTTCAAATCCTTTCCATAAGGCTTCAACTTCTGGGACACAACCCGAGACTTTGGCAAAGTCAACTTAAATTCCTTCCAAGTGGTTACTCCTTGCCATCCATTGATGGTTTGGTATATTCTCCACCAAGTAGCAGCACCTCTTTCAAAGCACTGAAGAGCATGCTGGGTCATATTATTTCCAACTACAGGGTTATTATCCATGTGATCCTCCATGTTCTGAATCCATCGGTCTGTCTCCAATTGACTCATCGGTCCCGAAAATACAAGATCATCTCCATTCATCCTCTATTGGGTCCAAGGGTTTTGGGGTGAGATAAGAGAGATAGAGAGGGATACACACAAACAAAAGTTTTGAAAAGATAGATTTTATTTGTGGCCATCGGGAAAAACATCAAACAAATGACAGCTCACAAACGTCGCATCTAACGTAGGTATATAACAGGGGTTTGGTCTTCTAAAGGTCAATAAATCTTCAACGTCTCCAAACTCTTCAAGCCTTGTTCATGCCTCCAATGGCTTCTTCGGATCATGCTTGTCTTCTCAAGTTATTTTGCCAGATCATCTCTGTTGACGTGAAATCTCTCGTGACATCCTTTAATATTCTGGAGTTGTATTTCAAACTTCTAGATTTCAACATCCTTGGCATGAACCATGGTCTAGTTCCTGACGAATCTCTAGTTTCTCGAGGTTTTACTCCTCCTGCTTGGCTACTTCAACTTCTGGGTCCTAAGTTCTTCACGAAATGCTCCCTGTCAAAATACGGCTTCTTGTAGCTCCATCTTAACTTCTTGATGTAACACTCCAGATCCTGGTGGTACACCAGCTAAGGTTAAAACTTCATCTTTTGCTGATAGCTGATACGTCAGCCTTCTACCATCCAATCCTTCCGAAGAAATGCATGCTTAGCTCAGCTTGGTGACCACAGTATCAATGGTGATGATCACGGATAACCATGTTTCTGCCCTTGTCATTGCCATGAACTATCTTGCATAGTTGATATCTCCTGCCTTAGGGTTTTCTTGACAAAACTTTGAGTTCTCAACTCTCCATGTTTTGGTCTTTCTCCAATACACCTTGATCTCGGGTATTGACAACTTCCATAGTCTGCCAAGTTCCATAAGGGTAGCCTTCCTAGGTCATACAATTCTGGGAATTCTTCAGAGCCTTCAATTCTCCTAGTCTTCGGAGTCTTCAACCGTTGTAGTTTCCATTATTCAGATGCACAGTAAAATCCTCTTCATTCCGAAATGGTCTTAGTTGTCCAATATCTTGTACTTCTTGGAGTGGTCTCATCAGTCGAATCTTCGTGTGGTCAAAGGGGGAAAAGGGGTATAGTCTCACTAAAGAGAATTTTTTGAATAAGCTCAGAAGAGAAGAGGGGTAAAAGATCTTTTTGTAGAGAAAAATCTTTCCTATGGGCTTGCCAGTTTCTAGGGTCACATCCTACAGTCAACATGTGCTCTGATACCATCTTGTAGCGACCTGACCCGAATGGATCAAGTCTCTGTGCTTAAGTGTCATCCCTGGATCGGTATGCTGACACACACAGTACTCGAAGGATTTATAATAGAGGTAAATCACATGTATAAAGTAACGTAAATACTATTACCTCAATCCATATAGCGGAAGCAACAGGGTTGTGGATTCCCATCAACACCAATGGCAAAGTTGAGTGTAGAAATCGTAACCCTAACGTATCACTTACTTGTCGTCAGATAATCCTGCAACATGAGACGTTGCAGCCCGAAACGGGTCAGTACATTGAATGTACTGGCAAATTCACACCATAGAGAATGATGAATAAAGACTATCACTACATGCATATTTGGCTGGTGGAAAAGCTCTATGGTTATAAGATTTTTGCGTAAAGCCAATTTCTCCCTACTGCAAAGGAATAAATTTTATTTAACTATCATGGTGGTTGTTGAACATTGAGAATGGTTGACAGCATTCTCAATCCCAATTAAGTAACATCATTAAACCCAACAATATTCATTTAAAGTAACGTGATGAGATCAACAGGATAATCCAAGAACTAGATACTCAAGATGTCCATACCCGGGGACACGGCTAATCATGATTAGTTTGTTACACTCTGTAGAGGTTTGCGCACTTTTCCCCACAAGACTCGATCGCCTCTGTTTGGTTTCTCGCACTACAGGGTGTTTGAGAAGAGGATGACCGAGACATAGTCTTTCAGAAGCGCTAGCACCTTATGATCGGGTAGACCGTACCACCTACATCCCCTACATCTGCTAGTCTACCACTCTAAGAGTTCGCACAACTTAGTCAACTATGCCAGAGCCCATAATGGCTTGTGGCTGCACACGAAAGTTTCTAGTATGAATAATCTTATGATCCCTTTGAGCCTGGGTGGCGGTCCAAAAGAAAAACAGGCAAGTCCTGGAAACCCCAGGTGCCTCAATCCACCCAGATGTGTGTTTAAGTTGCCACCTTAGATAAACCATTAGTTATCAATCTCACATTTGTCATGGATTTCACTCACCCAATCCACGTCTACTAGCATAGCATGGCATAATAAGCAAACGTAGAAGTAACTCCCAAAGGTTTGATAATAAACAAGTAATAGGTACTACCTCATCTACTTCCCATCCCACAATTTAATTAGATCCTAATCATGCAATGTGTGAGGATTGATCTAATGCAATAAAACTGGGTAGTAGAAAAGGTATGATCAAAGTGTGAACTTGCCTGCAATGTTGATGAAGATGATTCGCACTCAAAACTCTTGATAGCTCTACTCGTCACACTCCGGTCAATCTATCGTAAGCAAGCAATAGTAACCACACATAAGCAATCACTCAAAAGATCAGAAAGAACGAAGAAGACGATTCAGAAAACATCAAACCCAAGCAAATAACTCTTGCAACATAAAACAATTTCTAACAGCACCAAAATTATGTGAATTTGGCCTTATTAGAATGTTTAGGTCAAGAGCTTCGATTTGCAAAAAGAATCAACTCAAACGGAGCTACGAAACTCAAGTTATGATCAAACGAAGTTTGAATTCAAATCTGATCTAATTCAAATTTTAAACTTTTCAAAAACGTGTTTGAGTTGGATTACTGGATAGAGGAGATCATAACGAAGACGTGAGCGTTGGTTTCGTTGGATTTGGACTAACGAGTAAAAAGTTGTGGTCGTTTGAAAACCAGGGGCTGATTTGTAAAGAAAATATTCACGGATGGGTCCCTGGACTGAAATTAAAAAGAAAAAAAAACTAAAAGTCGAACGTTCATTTTCTATACCTAACCAGCGAACGTTCTCTAAAAAACAAAATGAAACAAAAAAACAGAAAGATCTGGATCGTTGGATCCAGATCCAACGGACGGGAGGCGGCGGTTACCGCGGCGATCACCGGAGTCGGGGAGGACGACGGCGGCGGCTTCGGTCTCGGCCGGAGCGGTGGCTCCGGGCGTCGCGGGAGGCAGCGAAGAGCACGGGGAGGGGCGGCATGGAGCGGCGGTTGCAGTGGTGGCGTCGGCGGCGGTCGAGGGTGGCGGTGGAGCGCGGGACGAGGCGACGGATCTCCGGCGGAGCTTGCAACTCCGGCGGTGGAGTGCGGCGGCTAAGGAAGAGGAGAGAAAAGGGGGTCGGGGTCCCGGGGCTCCGGATTTATAGGGGGGAAGGGGCGGCGAGAAGCTTGGAGGAGGGGCAAGGGGAGGCGTGCTCGGTCTGTTGGGTTTCGTAGTAATTTCAAAAAATTTCCTACGCACACGCAAGATCATGTGATGCATAGCAACGAGGGGAGAGTATTGTCTACGTACCCAACGCAGACCGACTGCGGAAGCGATGACACGACGTAGAGGAAGTAGTCGTGCGTCTTCTCGATCCAACCGATCAAGCACCGAAACTACGGCACCTCCGAGTTCGAGCACACGTTCAGCTCGATGACGATCCCCGGACTCCGATCCAGCAAAGTGTCGGGGAAGAGTTCCGTCAGCACGACGGCGTTGTGACGATCTTGATGAACTACAGTAGCAGGGCTTCGCCTAAACTCCGCTACAGTATTATCGAGGAATATGGTGGCTGGGGGCGCCGCACATGGCTAAGGAATAGATCACGTGGATCAACTTCTTGTGTCTTTGGTGCTAGCCCTGCCCCTCTATTTATATGTTGAGCCCCGGGGTCGAAACTTGGAGCAAAAGCCTCCTCAAAGTCGGTTTTGCCCGAAAGGCAAGAGTCCCACTCGGACTCCAGGACCAAACGCCACAATCCTTGGCGTCTGGCCCAGACGCCATGGGCCTCGGCGTCTGGCCCAGGGCCAGACGCCAGGGTCTCCGGCGTTTGGCCCCCTGGCCTCCGCAAGACTCCTTTTTGCACCGACCTAAAGCCTCATGGGCTTGACCCCTTGGCCTAACCATATCATCCAATATATGAATCTTTACGTCTCGACCATTTCGAGACTCCTCGTCATGTCCCCGATCTCATCCGGGACTCCGAACTCCTTCGGTACATCAAAACATGTAAACTCATAATATAACTATCATCGTAACCTTAAGCGTGCGGACCCTACGGGTTCGAGAACAATGTAGACATGACCGAGACACGTCTCCGGTCAATAACCAATAGCGGGACCTGGATGCCCATATTGGCTCCTACATATTCTACGAAGATCTTTATCGGTCAGACCGCATAACAACATACGTTGTTCCCTTTATCATCGATATGTTACTTGCCCGAGATTCGATCGTCGGTATCCAATACCTAGTTCAATCTCGTTACCGGCAAGTCTCTTTACTCGTTCCGTAATACATCATCTCACAACTAACATATTAGTTGTAATGCTTGCAAGGCTTATGTGATGTGTATTACCGAGAGGGCCCAGAGATACCTCTCCGACAATCGGAGTGACAAATCCTAATCTCGAAATACGCCAACCCAACATCGACCATTGGAGACACCTGTAGTACTCCTTTATAATCACCCAGTTACGTTGTGACGTTTGGTAGTACCCAAAGTGTTCCTCCGGTAAACGGGAGTTGCATAATCTCATAGTCACAGGAACATGTATAAGTCATGAAGAAAGCAATAGCAACATACTAAACGATCGGGTGCTAAGCTAATGGAATGGGTCATGTCAATCAGATCATTCTACTAATGATGTGACCTCGTTAATCAAATAACAACTCATTGTTTATGGTTAGGAAACATAACCATCTTTGATTAACGAGCTAGTCAAGTAGAGGCATACTAGTGACACTTTGTTTGTCTATGTATTCACACATGTATTATGTTTCCGGTAAATACAATTCTAGCATGAATAATAAACATTTATCATGATTATAAGGAAATAAATAATAACTTTATTATTGCCTCTAGGGCATATTTCCTTCAGTCTCCCACTTGCACTAGAGTCAATAATCTAGATTACACTGTAATGATTCTAACACCCATGGAGCCTTGGTGCTGATCATGTTTTGCTCGTGGAAGAGGCTTAGTCAACGGGTCTGCAACATTCAGATCCGTATGTATCTTGCAAATCTCTATGTCTCCCACCTGGACTAGATCCCAGATGGAGTTGAAGCGTCTCTTGATGTGTTTGTTCCTTTTGTGAAATCTGGATTCCTTTGCCAAGGCAATTGCACCAGTATTGTCACAAAAGATTTTCATTGGACCCGATGCGCTAGGTATGACACCTAGATCGGATATGAACTCCTTCATCCAGACTCCTTCATTTGCTGCTTCCGAAGCAGCTATGTATTCCGCTTCACATGTAGATCCCGCTACGACGCTTTGTTTAGAACTGCACCAACTGACAGCTCCACCGTTTAATGTAAACACGTATCCGGTTTGCGATTTAGAATCGTCCGGATCAGTGTCAAAGCTTGCATCAACGTAACCTTTTACGATGAGCTCTTTGTCACCTCCATATACGAGAAACATATCCTTAGTCCTTTTCAGGTATTTCAGGATGTTCTTGACCGCTGTCCAGTGATCCACTCCTGGATTACTTTGGTACCTCCCTGCTAAACTTATAGCAAGGCATACATCAGGTCTGGTACACAGCATTGCATACATGATAGATCCTATGGCTGATGCATAGGGAACATCTTTCATATTCTCTCTATCTTCTGTAGTGGTCGGGCATTGAGTCTTACTCAATTTCACACCTTGTAACACAGGCAAGAACCCTTTCTTCGCTTGATCCATTTTGAACTTCTTCAAAATTTTGTCAAGGTATGTGCTTTGTGAAAGTCCAATTAAGCGTTTTGATCTATCTCTATAGATCTTAATGCCTAATATGTAAGCAGCTTCACCGAGGTCTTTCATTGAAAAACTTTTATTCAAGTATCCCTTTATGCTATCCAGAAATTCTATATCATTTCCAATCAGTAATATGTCATCCACATATAATATCAGAAATGCTACAGAGCTCCCACTCACTTTCTTGTAAATACAGGCTTCTCCGAAAGTCTGTATAAAACCAAATGCTTTGATCACACTATCAAAACGTTTATTCCAACTCTGAGAGGCTTGCACCAGTCCATAAATGGATCGCTGGAGCTTGCACACTTTGTCAGCTCCCTTTGGATCGACAAAACCTTCCGGTTGCATCATATACAACTCTTCTTCCAGAAATCCATTCAGGAATGCAGTTTTGACATCCATCTGCCAAATTTCATAATCATAAAATGCGGCAATCGCTAACATGATTCGGACGGACTTAAGCATCGCTACGGGTGAGAAGGTCTCATCGTAGTCAATCCCTTGAACTTGCCGAAAACTTTTTGCGACAAGTCGAGCTTTGTAGACAGTAACATTACCATCAGCGTCAGTCTTCTTCTTAAAGATCCATTTATTCTCAATTGCTTGCCGATCATCGGGCAAGTCAACCAAAGTCCATACTTTGTTCTCATACATGGATCCCATCTCAGATTTCATGGCTTCAAGCCACTTTGCGGAATCTGGGCTCACCATCCCTTCTTCATAGTTCGTAGGTTCATCATGATCTAGTAGCATGACTTCCAGAACAGGATTACCGTACCACTCTGGCGCGGATCTTACTCTGGTTGATCTACGAAGTTCAGTAGTATCTTGATCTGAAGTTTCATGATCATTATCATTGGCTTCCTCACTAACTGGTGTAGGTGTCACTAAAACAGTTTTCTGTGATGAACTACTTTCCAGTAAGGGAGCAGGTACAGTTACCTCGTCAAGTTCCACTTTCCTCCCACTCACTTCTTTCGAGAGAAACTCCTTCTCTAGAAATGATCCATTCTTAGCAACGAATGTCTTGCCTTCGGATCTGTGATAGAAGGTGTACCCAACAGTTTCCTTTGGGTATCCTATGAAGACACATTTCTCCGATTTGGGTTCGAGCTTATCAGGTTGAAGCTTTTTCACATAAGCATCGCAGCCCCAAACTTTAAGAAACGACAACTTTGGTTTCTTGCCAAACCACAGTTCATAAGGCGTCATCTCAACGGATTTTGATGGTGCCCTATTTAACGTGAATGCGGCCGTCTCTAAAGCATAACCCCAAAATGATAGCGGTAAATCTGTAAGAGACATCATAGATCGCACCATATCTAGTAAAGTACGATTACGACGTTCGGACACACCATTGCGCTGTGGTGTTCCGGGTGGCGTGAGTTGTGAAACTATTCCACAGTTTTTCAAATGTACACCAAACTCGTAACTCAAATATTCTCCTCCACGATCAGATCGTAGAAACTTTATTTTCTTGTTACGATGATTTTCAACTTCACTCTGAAATTCTTTGAACTTTTCAAATGTTTCAGACTTATGCTTCATTAAGTAGATATATCCATATCTGCTCAAATCATCTGTGAAGGTGACAAAATAACGATATCCGCCTCGAGCCTCAATATTCATCGGACCACATACATCGGTATGTATGATTTCCAACAAATCTGTTGCTCTCTCCATAGTACTGGAGAACGGTGTTTTAGTCATCTTGCCCATGAGGCACGGTTCGCAAGTACCAAGTGATTCATAATCAAGTGGTTCCAAAAGTCCATCAGTATGGAGTTTCTTCATGCGCTTTATACCGATATGACCTAAACGACAGTGCCACAAATAAGTTGCACTTTCATTATCAACTCTGCATCTTTTGGTTTCAACATTATGAATATGTGTATTACTACTATCGAGATTTAATAAGAATAGACCACTCTTCAAGGGTGCATGACCATAAAAGATATTACTCATATAAATAGAACAACCATTATTCTCTGATTTAAATGAATAACCGTCTCGCATTAAACAAGATCCAGATATAATGTTCATGCTCAACGCTGGCACCAAATAACAATTACTTAGGTCTAATATTAATCCCGAAGGTAGATGTAGAGGTAGCGTGCTGACTGCGATCACATCGACTTTGGAACCGTTTCCCACGCGCATCGTCACCTCGTCCTTAGCCAATCTTCGCTTAATCCGTAGCCCCTGTTTCGAGTTGCAAATATTAGCAACAGAACCAGTATCAAATACCCAGGTGCTACTGCGAGCATTAGTAAGGTACACATCAATAACATGTATATCACATATACCTTTGTTCAACTTGCCATCCTTCTTATCCGCCAAATACTTGGGGCAGTTCCGCTTCCAGTGACCAGTCTGCTTGTAGTAGAAGCACTCAGTTTCAGGCTTAGGTCCAGACTTGGGTTTCTTCTCTTGAGTAGCAACTGGCTTGCTGTTCTTCTTGAAGTTCCCTTTCTTCTTTCCTTTGCCCTTTTTCTTGAAACTAGTGGTTTTGTTAACCATCAACACTTGATGCTCCTTTTTGATTTCTACCTCCGCAGCTTTCAGCATTGCGAAGAGCTCGGGAATAGTCTTGTTCATCCCTTGCATATTATAGTTCATCACGAAGCTCTTGTAGCTTGGTGGCAGTGATTGGAGAATTCTGTCAATGACGCAATCATCCGGAAGATTAACTCCCAATTGAATCAAGTGATTATTATACCCAGACATTTTGAGTATATGCTCACTGACAGAACTGTTCTCCTCCATCTTGCAGCTATAGAACTTATTGGAGACTTCATATCTCTCAATTCGGGCATTTGCTTGAAATATTAACTTCAACTCCTGGAACATCTCATATGCTCCATGACGTTCAAAATGTCGTTGAAGTCCCGATTCTAAGCCGTAAAGCATGGCACACTGAACTATCGAGTAGTCATCAGCTTTGCTCTGCCAGACGTTCACAACATCTGGTGTTGCTCCAGCAGCAGGCCTGGCACCCAGCGGTGCTTCCAGGACGTAATTCTTCTGTGCAGCAATGAGGATAATCCTCAAGTTACGGACCCAGTCCGTGTAATTGCTACCATCATCTTTCAACTTTGCTTTCTCAAGGAACGCATTAAAATTCAACGGAACAACAGCACGAGCCATCTATCTACAATCAACATAAACAAGCAAGATACTATCAGGGACTAAGTTCATGATAAATTTTAAGTTCGATTAATCATATTACTAAAGAACTCCCACTTAGATAGACATCCCTCTAATCCTCTAAGTGACCACGTGATCCAAATCAACTAAACCATGTCCGATCATCACGTGAGATGGAGTAGTTTCATCGGTGAACATCATTATGTTGATCATATCTACTATATGATTCACGCTCGACCTTTCGGTCTCCGTGTTCCGAGGCCATATCTGCATATGCTAGGCTCGTCAAGTTTAACCTGAGTATTCTGCGTGCGCAACTGTTTTGCACCCGTTGTATTTGAACGTAGAGCCTATCACACCCGATCATCATGTGGTGTCTCAGCACGAAGAACTTTCGCAACGGTGCATACTCAGGGAGAACACTTCTTGATAATTTAGTGAGAGATCATCTTATAATGCTACCGTCAATCAAAGCAAGATAAGATGCATAAAAAGATAAACATCACATGCAATCAATATAAGTGATATGATATGGCCATCATCATCTTGTGCTTGTGATCTCCATCTCCGAAGCACCGTCATGATCACCATCGTCACCGGCGCGACATCTTGATCTCCATCGTAGCATCATTGTCGTCTCGCCAATCTTATGCTTCCACGACTATCACTACCGTTTAGTAATAAAGTAAAGCATTACATCGCGATTGCATTGCATACAATAAAGCGACAACCATATGGCTCCTGCCAGTTGCCGATAACTTGGTTACAAAACATGATCATCTCATACAATAAAATTCAGCATCATGCCTTGACCATATCACATCACAACATGCTCTGCAAAAACAAGTTAGACGTCCTCTACTTTGTTGTTGCATGTTTTACGTGGCTGCTACGGGCTTAAGTAAGAACCAATCTCACCTACACATCAAAACCACAACGATAGTTTGTCAAATAGACTCCGTTTTAACCTTCGCAAGGACCGGGCGTAGCCATACTTGGTTCAACTAAAGTTGGAGAGGCAGTCGCCCGCAAGCCATCTCTGTGCAAAGCACGTCGAGGGAACCGGTCTCGCGTAAGCGTACGCGTAAGGTTGGTCCGGGTCGTCTCGTCCAACAATACCGCCGAACCAAAGTATGACATGCTGGTAGGCAGTATGACTTGTATCGTCCACAACTCACTTGTGTTCTACTCGTGCATATAACATCAACATAAATAACCTGGCTCGGATGCCACTGTTGGGTTTCGTAGTAATTTCAAAAAAATTCCTACGCACACGCAAGATCATGTGATGCATAGCAACGAGGGGAGAGTATTGTCTACGTACCCAACACAGACCGACTGCGGAAGCGATGACACGACGTAGAGGAAGTAGTCGTGCGTCTTCTCGATCCAACCGATCAAGCACCGAAACTACGGCACCTCCGAGTTCGAGCACACGTTCAGCTCGATGACGATCCCCGGACTCCGATCCAGCAAAGTGTCGGGGAAGAGTTCCGTCAGCACGACGGCGTGGTGACGATCTTGATGAACTACAGCAGCAGGGCTTCGCCTAAACTCCGCTACAGTATTATCGAGGAATATGGTGGCTGGGGGCGCCGCACACGGCTAAGGAATAGATCACGTGGATCAACTTCTTGTGTCTTTGGTGCTAGCCCTGCCCCTCTATTTATATGTTGAGCCCCGGGGTCGAAACTTGGAGCAAAAGCCTCCTCAAAGTCGGTTTTGCCCGAAAGGCAAGAGTCCCACTCGGACTCCAGGACCAAACGCCACAATCCTTGGCGTCTGGCCCAGACGCCATGGGCCTCGGCGTCTGGCCCAGGGCCAGACGCCAGGGTCTCCGGCGTTTGGCCCCCTGGCCTCCGCAAGACTCCTTTTTGCACCGACCTAAAGCCTCATGGGCTTGACCCCTTGGCCTAACCATATCATCCAATATATGAATCTTTATGTCTCGACCATTTCGAGACTCCTCGTCATGTCCCCGATCTCATCCGGGACTCCGAACTCCTTCGGTACATCAAAACATGTAAACTCATAATATAACTGTCATCGTAACCTTAAGCGTGCGGACCCTACGGGTTCGAGAACAATGTAGACATGACCGAGACACGTCTCCGGTCAATAACCAATAGCGGGACCTGGATGCCCATATTGGCTCCTACATATTCTACGAAGATCTTTATCGGTCAGACCGCATAACAACATACGTTGTTCCCTTTATCATCGGTATGTTACTTGCCCGAGATTCGATCGTCGGTATCCAATACCTAGTTCAATCTCGTTACCGGCAAGTCTCTTTACTCGTTCTGTAATACATCATCTCACAACTAACATATTAGTTGTAATGCTTGCAAGGCTTATGTGATGTGTAATACCGAGAGGGCCCAGAGATACCTCTCCGACAATCGGAGTGACAAATCCTAATCTCGAAATACGCCAACCCAACATCGACCATTGGAGACACCTGTAGTACTCCTTTATAATCACCCAGTTACGTTGTGACGTTTGGTAGTACCCAAAGTGTTCCTCCGGTAAACGGGAGTTGCATAATCTCATAGTCACAGGAACATGTATAAGTCATGAAGAAAGCAATAGCAACATACTAAACGATTGGGTGCTAAGCTAATGGAATGGGTCATGTCAATCAGATCATTCTACTAATGATGTGACCTCGTTAATCAAATAACAACTCATTGTTTATGGTTAGGAAACATAACCATCTTTGATTAACGAGCTAGTCAAGTAGAGGCATACTAGTGACACTTTGTTTGTCTATGTATTCACACATGTATTATGTTTCCGGTAAATACAATTCTAGCATGAATAATAAACATTTATCATGATTATAAGGAAATAAATAATAACTTTATTATTGCCTCTAGGGCATATTTCCTTCACGGTCGGGACTCGACGGCGGCGGCGGAGTCGGCCACGCTCGGGACTTCGTCCCGAGCTCGAAGACGGGGCGGTTGGAAGCTGGGCCGCGGCCTGGCGAGATGCTGGGCCGGCCGAGTCGGTGAGGCTGAACAGTTTTTTTTAACCTCTATTTTTTTCACAGACAAACAAAAAGAAATACAAATACTAAATAGGCATATAATATATCAAAATTTTCAGAAAAAGATTTTCTACGACATGAACATTTTTATAACTTCAAATAAAATCCACACAAATTCAGATAAATCAAAAAGTGCTACCGGTCTATTAAAATCCAACAAAAATCATTTTTAAAATACCAAAATGATTTCAAATTAATTTTTTTCTCCAATTTTCTAATGTAGGGAATCATGTTACCATATTTTCCATATAGTTTATTTTTGGAGAAAAATAATTTGAGTAAAACTCAAATAACTCCAAATTGAAAAAAATAAATTCAAAAGAACTTTGAATTTAATTCTTTGAAACTCCCAACTCATATTTCATATAATTTGAAGAAGTCATTTTATCTTCTCTCGTGAAAATTATTGAGTTGCTTAAAGTTTCTGAATTGGAAATATTTTCCAAATGAAATTCAAATATTTTCAAACACCCCATTTCATTTAAATAAATGGAAGAAGTCATGTCATCTTCTCTCCAGGGTTTTGTGATGAAAAGAATTTGAATTCACGGAGATCAAAAAGCAAATATGAAAGTTTGGGAAAGTCCTTTTATTCCCTCTCTTTTAACTTTCAAAAAGTTTCGAATTCCACTCAATTTCACACAATCAATCAAACAATCAATCAAATCTATCTATTTATTATAACATTCCAAAATTTAGAATTTTGGGATGTTACATGGGTGTGTTGGGGACACAAGAGACTCTTTGTTATTTGGTTGCAGGGTTGTTTGAGAGAGACCATCTTCATCCTACGCCTCCCACGGATTGATAAACCTTAGGTCATCCACTTGAGGAAAATTTGCTACTGTCCTACAAACCTCTGCACTTGGAGGCCCAACAACGTCTACAGGAAGAAGGTTGTGTAGTAGACATCAAGCTCTTTTCTGGCGCCGTTGCTGGGGAGGTTAGCGCTTGAAGGTATATCTTTAGATCTTGCAACAGAAACTTTTTTTTCTTGTTTTATCACTAGATTAGTCTATAAAAGAAAATTACAAAAAAATGGAATTGAGGGTACCTCATATGCTTCATCTTTTCAATATCTTTCATGAAAATAAGGATTGTGATAATTGTGCCAAAATGCTAGAAGAAGAATGCATTAAAATGTTTGGCACTAAATCTTTGAATGATAAGCATGATTGCAATGTTGTTAGTACGAACTCTTTGAATATCCATAGTACTAATGATGATTGCACTAGTCATGATGAAAATGTCTCTTATAAGCATGTCAATTTTTGTGGAGTGCATAGGGTTTGCAAGTACACACCAAAGAAGGAAGATATATTTTGCAAGAGGCATAAGTATTTAGAAACTAAATGGTTGCAAGAAAGGCTAGATGTTTGTGCTGAAAATTTAAATTTTCTCAGCCATCCTTGTGAACTTTGCAATGAACATGGTCATTTAAATATCCAATGCAAATTGTTTCATGATCGAATCGTGTCCAAAAATTGTGATGACTTGAATTCCCTTGCACATCATAATGAACTTAGTTTGCTTGTGGGTTATGAAGAAATGAAACATATAACTAATGATCTTCCAGAATTTTTCCTTGATAAAGTTCTTGATTTTGATTTAGAGGAAATTTATATGTATTGTGCGGTGAATTGCATTGAAAATCCTTATATTGCTAATTACATAAAGACAAGAAAACAAATAGAAGATGAAGAGAGTACTAATGAAGGGAAGAGACTTCCCAATATCCTCCTATTATTTCTTATGATGAATGAGGTAACGAGGAGGAGCCTTCTATACAACCAATCTCATTAATAAGGAGTTCCAAAAAGAGGATTAAACCCACACATGATGTGAAGAAGAGAAAGAAAAGACAGAGAAGCAAAGGTAAAAAGGTATCTGTCCCAAATGATGTTGCTCCTATTACTCATTGTGATGATGATAATTGTTATACTATTGGTGCTATCTATACTATTAATGATGAGAGTGATTATGCTTATGATATGAAAAGGCCCAAGCTTAGGTATGCTATGTTGGATGAGAATGACATGTTTGAGAATTTATTTGCTGCAATTAATGTTTGTCCCAAGCTTGGCGATGCTATGTTTAATGAAGATGATATTTTTAGTCTCCCAAGTTTTGATGAGCAAATTTATTATGATAATAGCATGCCTCCTATTTATGATGACTATTCTGATGACACTTATGCTATAAAAATAGTGATGATTGTATTTATAAAACTTTTCATGATTATGATTACCCTTTTTCCGAACTTTACTCTTTTAATGTGGAAACAATTTATAGTATTCGAGTTTCTTATGATACTCCCGCTATTCCGAATGAGAAGAATTTTGCTTATGCGGAGAATAGTAAATTTTCTATGCTTGTAGATCATGAAAAGAATGCTTTATGTGATAGTTATATTATTGAATTCATTCATAATTCTACTGAAAATTATTATGAAGTTGCAATAATATCAAGTTTCCTCTCTATGTGTTGAAAATCTTGAGGTTATCCTTGTTTTACCTTCCTATGCAAGTTGATTCTTGTTCCCACAAGTTCACTCACAAAATCCCTATGCATAGGAAGTGGGTTAGACTTAAATGTGCTAGTCATATTCTTCATGATGGTCTCTTTATGTTTCAATTCTTATCTTTTATGTGAGCATCATTGAAATCATCATGCCTAAGGGGCGTTAAACGATAGCGCTTGTTGGGAGGCAACCGAATTTTATTTTTGTTCCTTGCTTTTTGTTCTTGTTTAGTAATAAATAAATCATCTATCCTCTATTATTATTGTGTTTTTATGTTTTAATTAGTGTTTGTGCCAAGTAAAGCCATTAGGATCTTCTTAGGTGATTGTTATTTGATCTTGTTGTAAAAGACAGAAAGTATGCGCTCACGAGAATAATTTTGGTTTTTTACCAGATAGCGATAAAATACCAATTACACTTGCAGTATATTAATAAACAAATTTCCTAGGACTTGGCAATTTCTTAGGATTTTTGGAGTTACAGAAGTATTCTAAACCTCCAGATTACTACAGACTGTTCTGTTTTTGACAGTTTGTGTTTTGTATGTGTTGTTTGCTTATTTTGATGAATCTATGAATAGTATCGGAGGGTATGAACCATAGAGAAGTTGGAATACAGTAGATATTGCACTAATATGAATTTAGAATGAGTTCACAACAGTACCAAAAGTGCTTATTTATTTTCTTATACTAACGGAGCTTACGAGTTTTCTGTTGAGTTTTGTGTTGTGAAGTTTTCAAGTTTTGGGTAAAGATTTGATGCACTATGGAACAAGGAGTGGAAAGAGCCTAAGCTTGGGGATTCCCAAGGCACCCCAAGGTAATATTCAAGAACAACCAAGAGCCTAAGCTTGGGGATGCCTCGGATGGCATCCCCTCTTTCGTCTTCGTTCATCGATAACTTTACTTAAGGCTATATTTTTATTCACCACATGCTATGTGTTTTTCTTGGAGCGCCATTTTATTTTATTTTGTTTTGCTTGCTTTTTGAATAAAATACCAAGATATGAAATTCTTAAATGTTAGAGAGTCTTCACATAGTTGCTTAATTATTCAACTACTCATTGATCTTCACTTATATCTATCGGAGTAGTTTGTCGTTTGCTCTAGTGCTTCACTTATATCCTTTTAGAGCACTGCGGTGGTTTTATTTTCAAGAAATAGATGAACTCTCGTGCTTAACTTATATTATTTTAAGAGTCTTTAGAACAGCATGGTAGTTTGCTTTGGTTATGAATCTAGTCCTAATATGATGGGCATCCAAGATGGGTATAATAAAAACTTCCATATAAAGTGCATTGAATACTATGTGAAATTTGATTCCTTATGATTGTTTTGAGATATGAAGATGGTGATATTAGAGTCATGCTAGTTGAGTAGTTGTGAATTTGAGAGATACTTGTGTTAAAGTTTGTGATTCCCGTAGCATGCACGCATGGTGAACCATTATGTGATGAAGTCGAAGCATGATTTATTTATTGATTGTCTTCCTTATGAGTGGCGGTCGGGGACGAGCGATGGTCTTTTCCTACCAATCTATCCCCATAGGAGCATGCGCGTAGTACTTCGTTTCGATAACTAATAGATTTTTGCAATAAGTATGTGAGTTCTTTATGACTAATGTTGAGTCCACGGATTATACGCACTCTCACCCTTCCACCATTGCCATCCTCTCTTGTGCCGCACAACTTTCGCCGGTACCAAACATCCACCATACCTACATATTATGGCATTTCCATAGCCATTCCGAGATATATTGGCATGCAAATTTCCACCGTTTCGTTTATTGTGACATGCTTCATCATTGTCATATTGCTTTGCATGATCATGTAGCTGACATTGTATTTGTGGCAAAGCCACCATTCATAATTCTTTCATACATGTTACTCATGAGTCATTGCACATCCCGGTACACCGCCGGAGGCATTCATATAGAGTCATATTTTGTTCTAAGTATCGAGTTGTAATTTTTGAGTTGTAAGTAAATAAAAGTGTGATGGTCATCATTATTAGAGCATTGTCCCATGTGAGGAAAGGATGATGGAGACTATGATTCCCCCACAAGTCGAGATGAGACTCCGGGAGAAAAATAAAAAAAAGAGAAAAAAGAGGCCATAAAAAAGGGGAAGGCCCAAAAAAACAAAAAAAAATAAAAAAATGAGAGAAAAAGAGAGAAGGGGCAATGCTACTATCCTTTTACCACACTTGTGCTTCAAAGTAGCACCACGATCTTCATGATAGAGAGTCTCCTATGTTGTCACTTTCATATACTAGTGGGAATCTTTCATTATAGAATTTGGCTTGTATATTCCAATGATGGGCTTACTCAAAATGCCCTAGGTCTACGTGAGCAAGCGAGTTGGATGCACACCCACTTAGTTTGTTTTTGAGCTTTCATACACTTAAAGCTCTAGTGCATCCGTTGCATGGCAATCCCTACTCATTCACATTGATATCTATTGATGGGCATCTCCATAGCCCGTTGATACGCCTAGTTGATGTGAGACTATCTTCTCCTTTTTGTCTTCTCCACAACCACCATTCTATTCCACCTATAGTGCTATGTCCATGGCTCACGCTCATGTATTGCGTGAAGATTGAAAAAGTTTGAGAACATAAAAAAATATGAAACACTTGCTTGGCTTGTCATCGGGGTTGTGCATGATTTAAATATTTTGTGTGATGAAGATAGAGCATAGTCAGACTATATGATTTTGTAGGCATAGCTTTCTTTGGCCATGTTATTTTGAGAAGGCATGATTACTTTGTTAGTATGCTTGATGTATTATTATTTTTATGTCAATATTAAACTTGTCTTGAATCTTTCGGATCTAAGTATTCTTGCCACAATAAATAGAATTACATGGATAAATATGTTAGGTAGCATTCCACATCAAAAATTCTGTTTTTATCATTTACCTACTCGAGGACGAGCAGGAATTAAGCTTGGGGATGCTTGATACGTCTCCAATGTATCTATAATTTTTGATTGTTCCATGCTATTATATTATCAACCTTGGATGTTTTATATGCTATTTTATATGATTTTTGGGACTAACCTATTAACCTAGAGCCCAGTGCTAGTTTCTGTTTTTTCCCTTGTTTTTGAGTATCGCAGAAAAGGAATACCAAACGGAGTCCAATTGACGTGCCAATTTTTGATGATTTTTTATGGACCAAAAGAAGCACTCGGAGTAAAAGAGTTGGGCCAGAAGAGTCCCGAGCTGTCCACGAGGGTGGGGGTGCGCCCTACCCCCTGGGCATGGGCCCCTATCTCGTGGACGATCCGGAGACCCCCCTGACGTGAGACCTACGCCAAAAATTCCTATAAATATAGAAACCCCCAGAAATAAACATAGATCGGGAGTTTCGCCGCTGCAAGCCTCTATAGCCATCAAAAACCAATCTAGACCCGTTCCAGCACCCTACCGGAGGGGGGGGGGAATCCCTCTCCCGTGGCCATCTTCATCATCCCGACGCTCTCCATGACAAGGAGGGAGTAGTCCACCCTCGGGGCTGAGGGTATGTACCAGTAGCTATGTGTTTGATCTCTCTCTCTCTCTCTCTCTCTCTCTCTCGTGTTCTTGATTCGGAACAATCTTGATGTATCGCGAGCTTTGTTATTATAGTTGGATCTTATGATGTTTCTCCCCCTCCATTCTCTTGTAATGGATTGAGTTTTCCCTTTGAAGTTATCTTATCGGATTGAGTCTTTAAGGATTTGAGAACACTTGATGTATGTCTTGCATGTGCTTATCTGTGGTGACAATGGGATATCACGTGATCCACTTGATGTATGTTTTGGTGATCAACTTGCGAGTTCCATGACCTTGTGAACTTATGCATAGGGGTTGGCACACGTTTTCGTCTTGACTCTCCGGTAGAAACTTTGTGGCACTCTTTAAAGTTCTTTGTGTTGGTTGAATAGATGAATCTGAGATTGTGTGATGCATATCGTATAATCATACCCACAGATACTTGAGGTGACATTGGAGTATCTAGGTGACATTAGGGTTTTGGTTGATTTGTGTCTGAAGGTGTTATTCTAGTACGAACTCTAGGATAGATTGAATGGAAAGAAGCTTCGTGTTATTTTACTACGGACTCTTGAATAGATCGATCAGAAAGGATAACTTTGAGGTGGTTTTGTACCCTACAATAATCTCTTCGTTTGTTCTCCACTATTAGTGACTTTGGAGTGACTCTTTGTTGCATGTTGAGGGATAGTTATATGATTCAATTATGTTATTGTTGTTGAGAGAACTTGCACTAGTGAAAGTATGAACCCTAGGCCTTGTTTCCTAGCATTGCAATACCGTTTATGCTCACTTTTACCACTTGCTACCTTGCTGTTTTTATATTTTCAGATTACAGAAACCCATATCTACCATCCATATTGCACTTGTATCACCATCTCTTCGCCGAACTAGTGCACCTATACAATTTACCATTGTATTGGGTGTGTTGGGGACACAAGAGACTCTTTGTTATTTGGTTGCAGGGTTGTTTGAGAGAGACCATCTTCATCCTATGCCTTCCACAGATTGATAAACCTTAGGTCATCCACTTAAGGGAAATTTGCTACTGTCCTGCAAACCTATGCACTTGGAGGCCCAACAACGCCTACAAGAAGAAGGTTGTGTAGTAGACATCAATGACTCACAAGTATAGGGGATCACAACAGTCTTCAAGGGTAGTATTTCACCCAATTTATTGATTTGACGCAAGGGGAGCCAAGGAATATTTATAAGCCTTAGTAGTTGAGTTTTCAATTCAACCACACCTAAGAAGTTGTGCTCTATAGCAAAGTATTAGTAGCACAGTAGTATGATAATTTTATAGCAGTGGTAACAGTAGCAGTCACAACAACAGTTTTGTAGTAATTGGAATAGTAGTAGCAACGGTAGTAACTTAGCAAAGACAATATGAGCACAACATAAGCATGGAGTAGCAATGGATATTTGGATGACATTCATTATGTGATAGTCACAACCTAGAGCGATACACAATAGCTCCAATTCATCAATCAAATGTAGGCATGTATTCCGTATATAGTCGTACATGCTTATAATAAGAACTTGCATAACATTTTTTTCCTATCCTCCCATGGCAACATGGTCCTAATGGAAACTAAGGGGGTAATTAAGGCACTCCTTTTAATAGAGAACCGAAACAAAGCATTAACACATAGTGAATCCATGAAATCCTCAAATTACGGTCATCCCTGGAGAGTATGCCAATTACTGTCACCTTGGGGTCTACGCTTCAAAACAATAACAGGTGTACATAACTTGCAGATAGGATCAAGAACTCAAATATATTCATGAAAACATAATAGGTTCATATCTGAAATCATGGCACTCGGACCCTAGTGACAAGCATTAAGCATAACAAAGTCATAGCAATATCAATCTCAGAACATAGTGGACACTACGGATCAAGCCCTAACAAATTAACTCGATTACATGATGAATCTCATCCATCCATCTACCTCTAGTATGCCCAGGATGAAATTACTCACTCCCGGTGGTGAGCATCATGAGGTTGTTGATGGCGGCGGCGACGATTTTCCCTCTTCGGAGCCCCGAACGGACTCTAGATCATGCCTCCCGATGAATAACACGAGGTGGCGGCGGACCCGTATCGTAAAACATGATGAAACTTTTTCTCTGATTCTTTCTCGGGAAGACGGTATTATGGACTTGGAGGTAGGGCAAACGGAGCTCCGTGAGGCCCACAAGCTCAGGTGGCATGCCCTGGCTCAATGGTGGCCCCCAAGGTTGTCAGAATCACAATTTTGAATCGGATCGGAGCTCTTATGCTAGGATCGCAAATCGTAGAATCTTCACTATGAGGATCGTAGAAACGTAGATTCTATGAACTAAAGTCGTAGAATCAGAGAGATTAGTTTGGATCGTAAAGTCATAGAATCGTATAACAGAATCGCGATTCTGACAACCTTGGTGGCCCCCTCTAGTAACTCTTTGCGTCAGTCTTTTTTATATTGTCTGAAATAATTCATCGTAAAATTTCATCCAATTCCAAGAACTTTTTATTTCTGCATAACAAACAATATCAAGGTAGTTCTACTGAAAACAGCGCCGGACCGGGTCAGTTTCATTTAAATCATGCAAATTAGAGTTCAAAACAAGAGCAAAAGTGTTTGGAAAAGTCGATGCGTCGGGGACATATCATATGCCTATGATGAAATTACTCACTCCTGGTGGTGAGTATCATGAGATTGTTGATGACGGCGACGACGATTTGCCCTCTCTAAAGGCCCGAACACACTCGAGATCATGCCTCCCGATGAAGAACATGAGGTGGCGGTGGCTCCATATCAGAAAATGCGATAAAACTTTCCCTTTGATTTTTTTCTCGGGAATACGGTACTTATGGACCTGGAGGTAGGGCAAATAGCATTGTGGGCCCACAAGCTTAGGTGGCGCACCCTAGCCCCCACCCGAGCTTGTGGCTTTGTGTTGGCTCCCCTCGGGTAATTCTTTGCACCAGTATTTTTATATATTTCAAAATAGTTCTCCGTAAAATTTTGTTCAATTCTGAGAAAAAATATTTCTGCACAAAAAACAACAACAAGGTAGTTCTGCTGAAAACAACGTCACTCCAAGTTAGATTCATTCAAATCATGCAAATTAGAGTCCAGAACAAGAGCAAAAGTGTTTGAAAATGCCGATACATTGGAGACGTATGAAGACTACATCGAAGAACATGACAATTATATTTTCTAAAAAACATGATAGTTATATCAAAAAAAATCTCATAGATTGTAGCACCAGGAAATAACCTATTTTTTATTTTTTGAATAACCTGGTAAGATAAAAAAAAGGCACTAGGGTAGAATCAACAACACATGCTCATTAGTCAATGTGCAAGCTAGTGACCAACAGACGATGGAAAAGGAGGTACGATAACATAAATTAGTTGAACAAGCTCATGTCAATAATTGACATTCGGTTCAGGTGACAGGGAGAGAGCATTAGACAGCGGTTTAAATTGTGGTTCACTAATATGAATCCTTAAGGTGAGACTAGCAAAGTGACAAGGAAAGTTTGCATCGAAACGTCATTCCCATGACCGCATTGAGGTGATGCCGGGGTTTGCAATATCCGGTTCACATTCACGGATGACATGGCTTGTGGTGCATGCGGCCAATGACAACAATAGGATGATAGACAATGTTATAAAGTTGGCGACATTTAGATGAATTGATGGGTGCCAGTAATTGAAAAAAAATAACTTGCGACAAAGTAGGCTTGCGACAATCGGCATAGATTGAATGACAAAATCCGTCGTCCATGATAGACAATTCGAGCTCTTTTGGTCTGAATGGATTCTTCTCGTCGATGCGGTCCCGGTGCCGCGAGGGTTTGGCCAACTAATATCTTGTGTGTAGGGGATGATGATGGCATCTGGTGGCCATGTAAGGTGTCAGTTTAGGGCAGAGGATATGTGCGTGAACGGAATCTCTGCGTGTAGGACCTTCTTGTGTCCAATTCATGTACAACAACCGTTCCAATGGTGTGTCTCAATTTTTTTTTGAAGTATGGATGGTTGATGTGCATCATCTTACATGGATGGTAGAAAAAAGTGATATTTATGCATTGATGTGCAAGTCTAAGAAGAGGCCCAATATGAGCCAACAAAGCCTACGTCGAACAGACGATGGTCATGTCTAGCGTCCACGACGTACGAAACGGATTAGATGACAAAAAATGGACAAACAAATCTTTTTCTTAATATTCGTCACCCTTATTGTTACAGTCTAGGGCCGGCCCTGCCGCCCTAGAGCCTGTTAACAAGTACTTCCTCCGTCCTAAAATATAAGATCATTTTTCTTGAATATCCATTTCTAAGCCTATATTCATTTGCACCCGGTTAAGAAAAGAAATTATAAAAATATATAAAAAAAGTCCGTTTTTCCTTCATGGTAGACATTTGGTGCGTGAGGTCCGCTCTAAATTTCAGAGCATTTGAAGTTTTGAACCTATAAGTAGCTCTCAGCACAAAAAAGACAAATTGAATCAGATCAGTAGATGAACAGTGCTTCATAGACCTCAAATTTGTCTTTTTTATCGAGAGCTACTCAAATATTCAAATGAGCTGAAATTTGAAGCGAACTCACGCACCTAAGCATCTTCAATGACAAAAATATTCAGATTTTTTTTTAAAATTCTAGTATTTTTTTAAATTTACTGTTTACCGGAGGAGCAAATGAGCACAGGAGCCAAAACGCCTCACTCAATTTTTCTTATATTTTGAGACGGAGGCAGTAGCGTGCACTCCTGTGCTAGCTTTTGAGTCGGCATGACAGTACAGGAGGCTCGTGGTGCAGTCATAATCGATCAAAGCTGTACACACTAAGAGAAAATCCGGATGGGGCCTGGTGCCAACTGATTATCAAACTAGCGCCAGCCGTAGACACAGGACCTTTCGCTGCCATTGCCCGTGCTCACTGTTCAGTGTCTTGCTCGACATCGGAGTGACCACCAAATAGACGAGTGTGTCGCGCGCCTTGCCGCGCCGTATTTCAACAATGTGTTAAGTTTTCTATTTTTATTTTGTGTGCAGTATATTGCTGTCGGTTGGCTTTTTGTATGTTACAAACTATTTCCGACCACGCTTAAACATCTCCACAAAATATACGGGAAGAAAAATCCAAAACAAGTGTTGAGTTTTAGTTTTATCTCAAAAAAAAAACTGAGCTCAGCTTCTTGCTTATTGCTTACTGGATGGGAAATTTAAAATTAAAAAACATGAATAGTAAATTTAGAGTAATAGCTAAAATACAATATAGTAGTAACAGAAAATCAACAGCTTCAGGAGGCCTTCGCTTTTCCTCCATGAGCTTGCCTCCTGGTATTTTAACCTCGCGGGGCTTGCCGTATGATGAGATGCCTCCACCAGATCTGCTCAGTATTTTCTGATAAGGTGGATGGAGATGATGGAGAACAATCGAATGAACTCTTCTCTTTTTTATTGGAATATTTTACATGGGATCACCAAAGCGCCAACTAAGAACGGATCCCTGCAGCTGCAGTCAGATAAATAAATAGTCAAGAATACTGAAATTCAGAAAATGAGACAATTGACTCTTATTTCATGGCGTTCTCAAGGAGGAAAATAAAAAGAAAGATGTAATTTCATCCTTCAACATGTCGTCTCTAGAAAAGTTTCTTGCTCTCCTTGCAGCTCTTTGCCTTCTGTTCACAGTCTTCCATCTCACCTCAGGATCTATAGGTCTGGACTCTGGAGAGCTTCAAGCTGCTGGAGTTAAACTTGCTGCTACACGATGCCCCACCCCTGTCCACTGTTGATTCGCCACCACAACTTTTGCAGGTCACCATAATATTTGTGTTATTAGGATTATGAAGTGATTAGGGCCTATCAGTACGACTGCACACTCGAATCTGACCTTCCAGTACAGCGGAAGTTAGAATTCAAAGGTGAGGCAACACATCGATATTTAACAATGAAGACAATGACGATTTTTTTTTGAAAGTACGATGAATTTTATAGCAAATTCGAAAACTATACGTCCTAATACATAAAAATCAAAACTATGACCCCGTCGGCCTCCTGTTGGCCGAAGTGAGCTCTTCAGCCTCCTGTTAGCCAAAGAGTGGCCAGTTGGGCCGAAGATAGCAGCTTCGGCTTACTGCTGGCCGAAGAGTGGTCTGTAGACCGAAGAGTGTGATCTTCGGCTTCGTGAAGGCCGAAGAGTGCCGGAGCCGTACGCCTCGCTGCAGCTGCATGTACGCTGGTTGGCAGGCTTGCTGCCATATGCATGCAGCAGCCTCTGCTCGTGGATATGGACTCATCTCATATGCATGCTGCTGCACGTACATGTCGTTCCATCCATTGATCTCACATGTCATTATCTAATCACGTGCAGCTGGCCGTTGGTGCTACTGTATTATCTAATCACCTGCAGCATGTAGTACGCGGCTATAAGAGCAACTCCAACCGGCCGACCTAAATCGTCCACGCGTATCTGTTTCGGTTGAAGCGCGTACCCAAACCTAAACCGCGACCGACTAAGCCAACTACGATCTCTAAATTGTTAACGTTTTCGGTTTATAAGGGTATGTAGACACCACTCTTTTCTTGTAGATATGCATCTCCTAGATTGATCTTAATAATCGGGCCAGCACGAGCTGCTCACGGCAGAGCAGCGGTGGATGGCGGCGTACGCGGCCGACTCTCCCAATTGGGAGGTCTGGTCCTGCCAGCGTTGGGTGCATGCGTCGATCCAAACGTCTTGCCAGCGTTGAGTGCATGCGTCGACCCAAACGAAAAATCGGACACATGCGCTCGCTCGGCCAATCCAAACAGTCATTTTTTATTCGTTTGGATCGGCAGGTAGGAGTTGCTCTAACACACACTACTAGTACCGACCATGCACTTGCACAATAATCCTGCACTGCTACTAGTATACGTAGATAGTATATCCACATGCAAAGCACTATTACTAGTCTACATAGATAGTACATGCACACGCGGTACCGTCTCCATCACCAGATGAACAGGCACGTGGTGGACGTACAAACTTTGCATGCCATGTGAGATCGATGGATGGGTGGATGGAACGACAGGTCAATTCCAACGAGTCTGTAACTGCAGCGAGGCGAGCGCCTGGGACATGCATTAGTACATGCGATTAGATAATCAGTAGCACCAAGCCACCAACGGCCAGCTGCGCGTGATTAGATAATGCCATATAAGATCGATGGATGGAACGACAAGGTACGTGCAGCTGCATGCATGTGAGATTGAGTCCATATCCACGAGTAAAGGCTGCTGCATGCATATGGCAGCAAGCCAGCCAGCCAGCGTGCAGCGAGGCAAAGGGCCTGGATGGCTCCGGCACTCTTCGGCCTTCACGAAGCCGAAGATCACTTTTCGGTCAACAGTAAGCCGAGGTTACTATTTTCGGCCCAGCTGACCACTTTTCGGCCGACTGGAGGTTAAAAAGCTCACTTCGGCCAACAGTAGGCTGAAAAGGCCCTTTTTGGTCCGCGAGAGGCCGACGGGGTCATAATTTTGATTTTTAAATATTAGGGTGTATAGTTTTCGAATTTGCTATAAAATTCGTCATAGTTTAAAAAAATCGACAATGAGAAGCTTTCAGCATGGCACAGAGTGAAAGCAATACACAAGCCGAAGTGGCAGAAAATTATGTGCATACCATACCATCATATCAGTTCTCTTCGTCCTGTTTTAGTAGAAACATAAGATGGGGCTCACATCAACCCCACGCTTAAATCCAATAGATACCTCATTACCCTCTAGAAAACAAAACCATCAGAAGGTTGCTGTTGAGCACCATAGCTTCAATGCTTCGGATACTCTTCGAAGAAGGATAGTGTCACAGTCCACATAGTATGCACATAAGCAAGAGTTATTAAAAACTAAATGAGGATTCCTCAGCAATGCCACTGCCCCACGGAAACCATCAACAGCGACTTCCTTGACCAATTCAGCACCAAATTAAGGAAATTTCAAGTTTCTGGATCAATTTTCAGTAAAAAGAAAAGAAACTTTGGGCTTCCGGACAGAGATTAGATTGAAGAAGAAGAAGAAGAAGAAATATCTCATTCGGATTTTACATAGCAGAACAAGCACAAGAAGACCACGGGAGGGATCCTGCCGGAGTGGAGGCCTAGGAGGAAGAGAACACAGCCCGAGGCTGCCACCATCAGTTGTCCCGCTCTCTCCCTCGCGACTTCACCCATGCCTTACACAATCTGGAAGCCAGCGCGGAAGGGCGATGGAGCGGCGGCTAGGGGCTCGAGAACCAGTAGACGGCTAGGGCGCGGAGACGCAAGAGGAAAAGCAGGGACAGACGGGCAGTGTCGTGGGGATGCCGGAGGTACAGCACGGGACATGGAGGCGATGGGTCATGCGGTGTACGTCTTTCAGAAGAACATGGAAAATACAGTGTACCCAGCAGGCGAGCTCCCAGCCGCCGACTGACCCTCGATCCATACTTCCACACGGCCTCCGGCCAGAACCGCACCGCCGTCCACGAACGGAAAACAACCCCAAAACAATGGCGGAGCACTCAACTTTTCCCCTCCCTACACGGACTACAACCTGTGAAAAGGACGCGTGGTACACTCCACCGACACGACGGGAGAATGAACGTCACCACGATTCATGCTGGCTGGACCGAGGCTGTTCGCACTGGGTTTACACAGGCTGATCAATAGGGCCCAAATCGAAACCACAACTGGATCGCTCAGATAGCTTCATTTTTTGGGAGCTTAGTATCTCTAAGTGATTACTTGAACGCACTCACGCCTCACCGAGGCAGCCGACCACGCAGTTAGTTGCCGAGCGTCACGACCCATCGCCGAGCAATGGAGAGATCCTCCTCCACATCTATGTCCATCCTCTATTGACCCACACAGCTCCCCTCTTCATTTGGTGTCAACCAAATGACATGTGGTTTCCTATTCCTATTCATAAGATTTAAGATACATGTCATCTCATTTCCTACAAAATTCTTATTCCTATGATAATCCTATCAACCAAAAGAGGTCGTAACCTGTGCGGCCACCGTCGATCCGTGCCCCACCTACCGACTATACTAATCACACCATTAATTGCCCGAAAACCATGGCACCCGCCGCCACCATTGCCGCAGTAGCCGCCTCCTCCATCGTCGCGGCCTTTGTAGCCGGTGCCACCGGTGCCGCTATAACCACCGGGAACCGGCTATTGGCTATGAGGAACCAGCTGCTGATGCATTTGGCAGAGATCTTGAAGCTGAAGCTATGGTGTTCGTGGATAACTGCAATGTGATCTTGAAGTAGGTGCAATTGTTTAATATTTGTTCATGTTATGTACTTATATTTCTAATTTTCTGTAGCTCAATTAGGATTACTTGATCATACGGTGCAACTATGAGCAAATGTGGAGACTGCGTTCCGACCTCCGAAGCTGCTGAATAAGCCACTAAACTTACTTGGAATTCGGATCATAAGCTGCTACGTGCTATCAAAGTATAGGGACGGAAATGTGCGTCTGAACACCAGAAGAGGAAGCTAAACCACAAACACCAAACAGAAGATGTACATCATGTTTACATAGGCAGCACCATGAACCATGGCTTCACACCCGTGTGTTGTAACAAGGACATACAATTTCTAGTTGTTCAACATTGATCGTGTCAAACATATACCTTAAAGATCCTCATTCACATCTAATAGCATCATAAGAAAAAAGCCAGATCACTCTTCTTCCTTCACCCACATATTCGCCTTCCCATTCCAAATCAGCTAATGGACTTCCACTCACACATAGTGCACTCCTTACACTGCTACTGCCATATACTGCTAATGTACTTATCATATATACCTCCTCCCTTTCCACACGTCCCTTACCTATGTCATTGTTGTGTTGTTACTTAAATCTGTCATCACCCTAATCCAACTTGTTATAAACTCGGTAAATATATATTAGATGATCTTTGTCGTAGATTGATGTTCTGGGGATAATTTCCTACAAAGACACTTTGAATATAGGAACAAATCAACATAAAAATAATTTTGCTACCCAGGACCCATATTTTGGTCCTCCCTACTACACAACCAAACGACCCCAAAACATGCCGCCAAGCCCAAACGCCGCTTAGTGAAGTTTCTCCGCCGCCGCGTCGGCCACCCGAGCCCCGCCGCCCAATCCCAAAGCTCACTGTGTTGCCCGATCGCATCCGCAACCTCCGCCGCTGCCTCCATTGTCCTGTCATGACGACCATAATTCCGAGTGTCGTAGCTCCCCTAGTCGTGTTTGGTAGCTATTCCGACTCCGCGCCGATCCCTTCGACGGCCAATTTGGATGAGCGTGTGCGAAGCCGACGAGATTGCGGAGCTCGGGCACACTGCCGTCGTCGACCATTGTCTCCCTTTCCATGCATTCCCTTAGCCTCCGGCAAGCGCCTAAGCCCAGGCGACCCGCGCCTCCCGCTTCGGCCATCGTCCTGGCCAATTCCCACTTCTCCGTCTTTGGATCTTTATGATTCATTTGGTTTTGAAGGTTTGGGTTTCCAGTTTTAGGTATGTTGTAAAAACAGAAGAAAAAAATTGGCAGTCTATATGTACTCTCTCCTCACCAAAAAATGGATTTAGGTAGCCAAAATGTTGGTCTGTTTTTGGTGATGCTGAAAATATGTTTTTGCACCGGTAACTGACCGATATTTTGTTATTAATTCTTGACATTCGAGTTTCTACTCTGTTTACTTCCACATGTATTATTATATCTACACAAAATGTTAGTTTGAAACTTGAAATTAACCATATGTCTTTGTACATACTGAATTAACTATAGCAAATGGAGCATCACATATACCATACCACCAGACCAACTTGGCATATTGGCATGTCGTTTTGAAATGGATGTGTAAATAATATTCTAACCTACTGGCCTAACTCAACTTAAAGAGGAGACAACGTCAAAGAGAATGATTGTCAAGGAGGGCAATACTCAAGTAATCATATTATTTTATTCATTCATCAGCACACAACATTATGATTTCCCTATTCTGAACACAATTACATGACTTAAACAAAAAATCTAAGTTATACACACGTGGGTGTGTGAATCCATTTAGGGATAAGAAGATCAAAATGTTTATTGCTTATATATTTACATATACTCAACCTATTCATGGTGATAGCAATTACTTCCTCCGTTCCATATTACTCGTCGCTGATCTAGTACAACTTTGTACTAAATCAGCGACAAGTAATATGGAACGGAGGGAGTAGATCATAACAAAAAAGAAGCTTCAAACTGAGTGAATCGGGATAAGAAGATCAATCTGGCCCCACAAAAAGAAAGGAAGATCAAACCGGAGAGTGATGATTTGGATCTGTAGCACCACGTCATGCCAGGGTGGAGAGGATGCGGCTTCAATCACCAGTGCCTAACTGAAAGCAGTGTCACAGGAGAGGGACAAGATCAGTATAGCATACATGCAAAAGCATCATCAAAACGAAGAAGATGTTGTACCAGGCATCTAGCGACTCCATAGAGAGGGAGAATCAGCCCACGCACGCAAACTACGTCGCCAGATGGGATCGCCCGCCATCGTGCAGATCAGGGTGGCGCACATAGCCGGCACTGGCGAAGAGGGTTGCAACAAACCGAAGGGATCATGGGACCAGAGCTTCGGCTCGGGTTGGACACCAGCTCGCGGGCGGACGGGGTTGCGAACTCGATCATAGAAGGGGGTGATGAGATTGATCACGATAAGTTAATTTAGTATAGGCCGTGTCATGTGCCATAAGTAAATTATTATACAGTAAGTTAATCAACCAACAACATACAGGAAGACACTAATGTGATTAGTGATGTATGAGAAGGTTTAATTAATGTGATTGAACGACGTATGGAAAGGTATTAATGAGATTGAGTGGCGTATGATAAGGTATGGCCGAATAAGGCGTGGTGGGACAAAAAACCAAGTGGACGAAAAAAATCGATGGAGGACGTGGTGAACCGATTGCCGAAGAGTTCTGCGTGGCAGGAAAAGGAACACTACTCTTTTTTTAATACAGAAGAAATGTTGCCTTCTGTTATCAAACATTGATTCCTTTTCATAGATTTAGTCTTCAAAGATTGATTAGATATTACCATGATTGATTCCGTTCCATAACAACATTACTAAATTTGGCAGAAAAACTAGATTAAGTAGATTGGTGGGATAGAAAAATCGATGGGAAGGTTTAACCGAAATGGCAAATGCGTATAGGTCTGTGCCCATTTTGATAGTATGTCGAGCACAAAATAATAGGTTAGTAGAAGGAAAAAATGAAACCGAAGATAAGAAAATCAAAAAACAAAACATAGAAAAAACAAAAAGTAAAACGTGTCAAATGGGCCGGCCAACTTTGATTCTAATTGATGTTTTGGTAAGATATGATTTGATTTGGGTATAAGTAGTGAAAGTGAAGGAAGATTTTTATTTATTGAGATTTGATTTGAGTGAGTTATTACATGACTTTGTTTTGGAAAAGTGTGATTTGATTGAGTTAATGCATGCATCAAATGGGCCAGCCCAAATTGGTTGCGCTTGAGTGAAAGGTTGTCTGTAAGACACTAGTTGGTGTAATATAGGGTTGGTGGGAGGTGAGGCAACGCTTCAACTCCATCTTTAGGAGTAGAGTTAGTCTAAATGGTGGCCCAGAGTGGTGTATGGGTCAGGTCGGGCCTGGCCGAGAGTAGAGTGAGTTCAGTTGGCATGTGTGCCGTCACATGGTGTATATCCCCCGCCCCTGCGTGTGTGAAGGGCAAGTGGTGCCAGTTACCTGAATACACACTGTGTGAATCCTTCATCATGCCTTGCTTTATTTTCTTGAGCAACCGGCAGGAGCTCTGTCTTTCCTTTAAGAAGAAGAGAATTGACTAGTTTATAAGAAAAATTGGTCTGCATTTTTTCTACCCAAAGATCTTGGAGGACATGGCATGCAAAATCTAGACCTAATGAACCAATCTCTAGTATACAAATGGTGGTGGTAACTTTCCACATCTAATGGTGCATGGAAAACTATCACCACAAATAAATATGTTAGAGGAAAATGCGTTTCTAACATTAATCATAGGCCTGGGGTTCCCAATTTTGGTCTATATTGGTTAAATATAAGAATGATTTCTTTGCTTTGTGTAAATTGAAGATAGGGATAGAAAACACACACACACACACACGCACGCACGCACGCACGCACGCACACACGCACGCACGCACGCACACGCACGCACGCACGCACGCACGCACGCCTGATTTTTAGCAAGGTTGTTGTGGAATGTTTTAAAGGGTGCTTTCAGTCTCATGGACATACCCGATAATGTTAGAGATCTCTTTCATATTTGGATATGGCTATATTTAGGAAAACAGAGAAACACCTGATGATGATAGGGTCTTTGTTGTTTTTGAGACAGTTGGAAATGGAGAAATGGTATTGTGTTTGAAAATAAGAAGGTGAATGATCCCTATGCGATTGTTAATATGATTTGTCATTGGCTCACCTCTTGGTCTATCTTGCAGAAAAACAGGTTGTTGCGAATTCTTTCCTTTTGCTTTGATCTTAAACATGGATTTAATCGGATAGCTTTACTTGCTGCCTTTCACTTTCTTGCTGCTTTGTAAGTTCAAAGACACCTGGTTTCAGTTAAATGAAATGGAGAGAAAAATCTCTTTCTCACAAAAATAAATCAATAATGTAGTTGTTTATACAGATGCATTTGATGCTTATTTGAGATGTGCCCTAAGCCGTCACACTTATTGCTATGCCGCCCTGTAGCCCAGCCGTTAACACCAAGTATGCACTCTTTTCAGTCGGCATGGCAGTAGAGGAGGTTCGGGGTGCAGTCATAATCGATCGAACTGTACAGACCAAACGCCTGATGATGATAGTGCCAACTGTTTGTCAAACTGGCGCCAGCCGCAGAAACAGGATCTTTCACTGCCATTGCAGTGGCCAGTGTCTTGCTCGACATGGGACTGACCACCAACCAAACCAAACTGAACGCACTCACTTCTCACCGAGGCAGCCGACCACGCAGACTCAGTCAGTCGCCGAGCGTCACGACCCATCGCCGAGCAACCGAGAGATCCTCCTCCACATCTCTGTCCATCCTCCATTGTCCCACACAGCTCCCCTCTGTAACCTGTGCGGCCACCGTCGATTCGCGCCCCACCTCCGGAATATACTAATCACGCCGTTAATCGCCCCAAAACCACGGCCTCGCACGTACGCCTCCCCCGCGAAGCCGCGGCAACACCCGGCTGGGGGCAGAGAGATCTCGAGAGTTAAAAATAAAGGAACCTACAAGATCGTGGTGTATCGGCCCCGATTCGCGTCGCCATCGCTGGGCGCGAATGGCCACGTCGGAGTTTCAAATACCTGCACCGCTTTCCGCAACCGTGCCCCGCCTTTGCCCCACAGTGACATGACAGACATCCGAATCGGCCCCGCGCACTGGAGCGAGCTCGCGAGCTCGCTCGCCTGGGTGCACCGCTAAGGCACGCACGCACAACCGCTCCGTCGCGCCCACGCCTGAAACCTATAAAACCCCACCAACTGCGCCATCATTCTTCACCAGCTCCATCGCAAGGGACAGTACTGTACCACTCTAGCCACTACTGGAGCTACCAGGCGCCATCCCACCCACCAACCAGCAACAACGAGCGCGCCGCAAGCGCACGCCGGAGCCAACATGTCGATGCCGGTGTCCATGTCCGGGAAGGCGAGCGACCCGGGTTCCGCCTGGTTCGGCGGCGGCAGCAGGAGCCCGCAACCGGGGCCGACACACAACGTGCGGCTCATCGCCATGGCCGTCGCCGCGTTCGTCTCCGTGCTCGGCCTCTCCCTGCTCCTGCACCTCTACATCTGCCGCGTCCGCCGCAGGAACCGCAGGCAGGCGGAGGCAGCCGCGGCCGCGCTGGAGGCCGGCTCGGCGGCCCCCAAGCCGGCCAAGGTCGGGCTGGACCCGTCGGCCATCGCGGCGCTGCCAACCGCGGCGTACCAGGAGACGGGCGAGCCGGGCAGCGGCGCAAGCGAGTGCACCATCTGCCTCGGCGCCATGCAGGAGGGCGAGGCGGTGCGCGTGCTGCCGGCCTGCGCGCACGTGTTCCACGTCCCCTGCGTCGACACGTGGCTCGCGTCCAGCTCGTCATGCCCGGTCTGCCGCGCCCTGGTGGAGCCGCCGCTGTCGCCGGCCGCGCCAGCGTGGGTGCAGGAGAAGCAGGGCCTAGAGAAGGAGTGTGCTGCAAGTGGGAGCTCGGCGCCGCCATGTGGGCTCGGCGCGTCGCTGATGCGGATGCTGAGCAGGGAGAGGCCGGTGGCGCGGAGGCCGACGCAGGGTGACCACGCGCACCCGATGGAAATGCATGTCGAGGACCTGGAAAGCCAGCAGCCCCAGCAGCAACACTCTGTGGATACCAATTAGTCTACTTTTTTCGTTTTTCTTCTTTTTTTGGGTTTTTTTCACTATTCGCTGCTCGATTGCAAATCTTGCATTTGGGTGGCCGATTCAGAGGTGTGAAATACGGAAATACACCTCTGAAGTGTCCTACGGAAATACATTGTGGATGTGCTTGCAGCTCACCCATATCTCTCGTATTTGTGCAAAGAAGGGATCATGGATATATAAGTAGACCCCGCAAAAAATGGATATATAAATAGAGCTCTGTTTTCTCTAGCAGCTATATCATCGATGGCGCGCATTGCTGCGCCCATTCATTTTTTTGATATTATTATAGCAATTTTGTAAAGATGTGCCGACACGAAAAATGAAAGTTTAATTTGCACAAATATGTTTCTTGAGGGTATTTTGTGTTAGATCAAAAAATAACAGTAGTGAAACCGTATTGGAGCTTGATATTAGTTTTATATAAGTCATCTTCAAATGTTAGAAGCAAAAGTGCTAAAGCATTGAAGCTGGATAACAATACCTGGTACAATACTAAGGGCCTGTTCAGGAGCCCTCTGCCCAGAAAATCTTCAACTCCAACACCACAAATCCAGCGCCAGCTTCTCACGATTGATCTTGGAGTGAGCGATCCGTTCGGCATCACGTCTTCTCCCTCGCGCCAGGGAGCGAGCCTCAAGCCCATGAAATCACCTCTTTGTGGCCCATCAGTAGCAGGCTGGCAATGTAAAAGGTTGGAAAAAGATGGGCTGGGCCATAAGCCTGGTCGGGGAGGGACTGCTCGCAGCAAGAGAGACGACCTGAGAGCGAATCGGTACGTGATGCTCGGTCGAGAGAGTCACTTGGCGGTGGCAGCACAAAGTAATATTCTTCAACTCCCGCTTCCTAGTTTCTGTGGAGCTCCGTTTTCCCAACTCCATCGATCCTGCAATTTAGCACTGCGCCGGGTCGTTGCTTCTATATGGAATAGCCAAGAGTTGACCCGTTCGGGTGCGCTCCAGTCCTGGAGTTGAGGATTTGGGAAGCGAGTGAGCTGCCGAACACGCTCTAAGACTACTTGTGCCCACAATAGGAAGGAACTTGAAGAAAGAGGGGTAGAAGCATCATGAGAGGTCTTGGCTCAAACCTATTTCATCGTCCTAAGAAAGAAAAGTAAGAATTTGATCCCATCCAATCTTTGAACAAAGTTAGGACATCGGTCAAATATTATAGAGTTTCGAACATCACCAGTGGTATATGATAAAAATATATATAATAATAATGCTTCTGTCGGGGGATTGATTCTGAACCATGGGAAATCCTCCAAAAACCCGGATTCGAGTTCTCGAGGCTTGGCTTTGCGTCTACGAGGTTACAAGCTAGGCACAACAAGGACGCAACGAGTTGCCCAAGTTCGGGCCACCGTGCGGTGTAAAATCCTACTCCTGCTTGGTTGTATTGCTTGTGGACCGTTGCGGCTTGAACTACATCGGTATTTCCCCAAAGAGAAAGGGATGATGCAGCACATGTACGGTAGGTATTTCCCTCAGTGATGAGACCAAAGTTATCGAAACAGTAGGAGAACTACGCAACACTATGTAAACGATATCTGCACACAAAGAACAAATACTTGCAACCCGACACGTAAGAGGGGTTGTCAATCCCTCCCGGGTAAAAAGATAGATACATTTGTAGTAGATTGGATAAATAGATCTCGCGGAAACGCGAAATAAAATAAATAACAAAAAATGCAACAAGGTATTTTGGTTTTTTTGGATTAATAGATCTGAAAATAAAAGCGAATAGAAATAGATCTCGAAGGCAAATATGATAAAGAATAGACCCGGGGGTCGTAGATTTCACTAGTGGCTTCTCTCGAGAAAAATAGCATACGGTGGGTAAACAAATTACTGTTGGGCAATTGATAGAACTTTCAAATAATTATGACGATATCCAGGCAATGATCACTATATAGGCATCACGTCCAAGGTTAGTAGACCGACTCCTGTCTGCATCTATTACTATTACTCCACACATCGACCGCTATCCAGCATGCATCTAGTGTATTAAGTTCATGAAAAAACGGAGTAATGCAATAAGAACGATGACATGATATAGACAAGGTCTATTCATGTCGAAATAGACCCCATCTTGTTATCCTTAATAGCAACAATACATACGTGTCATGTCCCCTTCTTTCACTGGGATTGAGCACCGTAAGATCGAACCCATCACAAAGCACCTCTTCCCATGGCAAGAAAAATCGATCTAGTTGGCCTAACTAAACCAAAGATTTAAAGATGAAATACGAGGCTATAAGCAATCATGCATATAAGAGATCAAAACTCAAATAATTTTCATGGATAAAATAGATCTGATCATAAACTCAAAGTTCATCGGATTCCAACAAACACACCACAAAAAGAGTTACATCAAATAGATCTCCAAGAGACAATTGTATTGTGAATCAAAAGAGAGAGAGAGAGGAAGCCATCTAGCTACTAACTACAGACCTGAAGGTCTACAATGAACTACTCACGCATCATATCGAAGATGCACCAATGAGGATGATGAGCCCCTCCGTGATGGCGTCTAGATTGGACCTGTGGTTTCTGGAACTTGCGGCGGCTGGAATTGTGTTTCGTCGACTCCCCTAAGGTTTTTGGATCAGGGTATTTATAGAGCAAAGAGGCAGTGTGGGAGACGGCCGAGGCGGGCACACCCCACCAGGGCGCGCCTGGGCCCCCAGGCGCGCCCAGGTGGGTTGTGCTCTCCTGAAGCCCCCTCTAGTACTTCCTTGGCCCATTGTGTTTCTTCTGGTCCGGAAAAAGCTCCAAAAAGTTTCATCGCATTTGGACTCCGCTTGGTATTGATTTTCTGTGAAGTAAAAAACAAGCAAAAAAGAACAACTGGCACTACGCACTATGTCAATAGGTTAGTCCCAAAAAATGATATAAAGTTGCTATAAAATGATTGTAAAACATCCAAGATGATAATATAACAACATGGAACAATCAGAAATTATAGATACGTTGGAGACGTATCAACCCCGTTCACGTCACCTCCATCGGGTCATTGGTGTCCAGCCTTCTCATGTGGCAGCCTCCGGAGGTTCACTCGGCGCAGGTTCTCCCTACCACACAGGTTTTTTACGCATGCCATGCGCCAAAAGTCCAGGCGCAACCCGCCTTGAGGTAGGGCCTCCTGAGTCCCGCGCTGGCTCATGAGTGCCCAGATACACCTCCTCCAAGTTCTGTCGTGCCAACCACGCGTATGAACGACATAGGGTTGTACACGCCCGGAGACTCTAACACAGAGCTCCCTACCCATGCCCAGTGGTAGCCCCATGCTCCGCGCTGGCGGATTCGGTCGAACCACGACCATGACCAGGCCTAGTGGAAGCTACATGCACCAAGCCGGTGGATAAACAACTAAGGGCGCCCTATGGGTTGCACCAACCTCAGGATGGCCTCTCGGCTCTTCACGCGGTACTGCTTACAGTATTCCCCCTAGGATGCATGCGCGAGGGGGCTGGACATGGTACCTACGCTCAGGCTAGGCCTGGCGCATGCCACCTTACTAGGTCCCTGGTACCTGGTCTTCCTGCGTCCCTCTCAAGCGAACACTGATGAGGAAAGGTATGGAGGACCCCAGATTAACCTCGTCGCTGCCCATGCTTCCTTCATGAGGGCCGCTCGCACGTCAAGGGGGACCCCTGAGCATCGCGACTCAGGGGCCTCACTAGTCACGTAGCCCCTCACCCCTTGGTTTCGTCTTGGCATCGTGACCAGACACCCCAACGGCGGCCGAGGTATGCGCGGGGCTAGGCCCCGCCGACGTAAAGCACAAAGTCAAACGAGAAGGAAACCAAGCATGGAAAGGAAATCGCAAAGTTCGAACAATTATTACAAGCATAAAATGTTTTGCAACTTCAAGCAAAGTCTTACGCCTCCACGAGGCATGAAAAGTATTGCAGGATAAACTCTAGGTGGAGCCGCCACCGTCACCATGGCCGTCGCCGCCGCATGCCTCAACAATGGTGGACTCATCCTTGACGTCGCTACCGCCACCGTCGCTGCCGCTTGCCTCGGCCGCTGGAGGATCGGCGTTGGGGTTGCAGATGAACTTCCCCACCAGCGTGTCCATGTGGCTCTTCACGATTGTCGCCGTGCTGGCGTGGGACTCAGGAGCAACCGGTCCAATCACTGCGTCGAAGTTGAAGCCGGGGTCGAGAATGTAAAGGTGGCTGAAGACACGAGTTACTGCCACAGAGAAGAGGTCGCGACACTCACCTTCTAGGATGGAGTCCACCTTGGCGGCGGCGCCCTCGAGTTCCTCGGAAAGCTTGGAAGTGAGCCCTGCGTAGCCGCCCTCAGGTGTCGCGAGCGGGGCCTTGAATCCTCCTCGACAGATGGACTGTAGCACGTGGCGAGCCTTGATCTCGAGGGAAGGGAAGGCATCACGCTCTGCAGCTGTTTTCCCCTTAGCGTCGGCAAGGATCTTCTCCCTGGCGTCCATCCGGGCTGTCGCTTCAGAGATGTGTGTGGCGTGGGACGCTTGGGCTTGGGCCACCTCCTCCTTCAGCTTGGCTAGGCGCTCTCTCTCTTCAACTTGGTCAACGGTCACCTTCGACAGCATGGAGTCACGATCCGGAGCCTCGCCTCGCGAGCCTTGAGGCCGTCTTCCAGCTACTGGAGTCATTGCGCGCGAGTGGCTTGCTCCTCCTGGAGCGCCTTTAAGATGGCCTCCGCTTCATGGCAGTGCTTGGCGGCCATCTTCGCCTCGTCAAGTGCTGCGTTGCAGGCTGCCCGTGCCTCATCGGCCTCCTTCTTGCTCTCGGCGGCGAGAGCTTCGGCCCCGTCTTTGGTCGCCTTGTGGGACGGGGACAACTCGCACCATCCTGCGGCCAGTTTCAGGTGCTCCTGCTCGAGGCGCTCTTCGGCACCCTAGAGGTCCACCATGAGCGGATCAAGTGCGGCGCGGGCGTCGGTCAAGGCCTCACCCCTGATCAGGGGGTCGTAGCTCATAAGCTTGAGGGTTGGCCATGGAGGAGCCATCACAGCACTCTCGGTCGCCGTCACCGTTCTCGCGGGACGCGCGGCGCCCTCCATCAGGAGCGCAGGGGGTCATGACCGCCCCTCTTGACCAGCTCCTGCTCCGGGCGATCGGGGGTTGCCTGGTCAACCGCCATGGTCGCGAATCCCGAGGAGGTCTGAGGCCGGGCAATGGGCTGAGATCTGTCGCGTCCGGAGGACGGGTGTAACGCCCTCGATGCGGCTATATCTCCCACATGTCGAAGCACGACTTAGAGGCATAACCGCATTGAAAGAAATGTCGCAAGTGAGGTAATCTTCACACAACCCATGTAATACATAAGGGAAAGAGATACATAGTTGGCTTACAATCGCCACTTCACACAATTACATGAATAAAGCATTACATCGTCCAGATACAATCAAGGTCCGACTACGGAACCAAAATAAAAGAAGAACCCCAAATGCGACATGGTCCCCGATCGACCCCAACTGGGCACCACTACCGATCAACTAGAACGAAACAACACAAAGGACAAGATCTTCAACGAGCTCCTCCTGAGCTGGGTTGCGTCATCTGCACAGACTCATCGGCACCTGCAAGCTGGTTTGGAAGTATCTGTGAGCCACGGGGACTCAGCAATCTCGCACCCTCGCGATCAAGACTATTTAAGCTTATGGGTAAGGTAAAAGTATGAGGTGGAGCTGCAGCAAGCGACTAGCATATATGGTGGCTAACATACGCAAATGAGAGCGAGAAGAGAAGGCAAGGCACGGTCGATAAAAGTATGATCAAGAAGTGATCCTAAAACAACCTACGTCAAGCATAACTCCAACACCGTGTTCTCTTCCCGGACTTCGCCGGAAAGAGACCATCACGGTTATACACGCAGTTGACTCATTTTAATTAAGTTAAGGTTCAAGTTATCTACAACCGGACATTAACAAATTCCCATCTGCCCATAACCGCGGGCACGGCTTTCGAAAGTTCGAATCCCTGCAGGGGTGTCCCAACTTAGCCCATCACAAGCTCTCACGGTCAATGAAGGAATAGACCTCCTCCCGAGACATTCCGATCAGACTCGGTATCCCGGTTCTACAAGACATTTCGACAGGGTAAAACTAAACCAGCAACACCGTCCGAATGTGCCGACAAATCCCGATAGGAGCTGCACATATATCTTTCTCAGGGCACACTCAGATGAGCCAGACGTCGGTAGGCCAGCCCAGAGTTGCCCCTGGTAGCCCCGGACATTGCTCAGTTGGACCAACACTCAGAGGAGCACTGGCCCGGGGGGGGGGGGGTTAAAATAATGATGACCCTCAGGAGCGCGACTCCCAAGGGAAAAGAACAGGCTAGGTGGCAAATGGTAAAACCAATGTTGGGCATTGCTGGAAGAGCTTTACTCAAGGCGAACTGTCAAGGGGTTCCCATTATAACCCAACTACGTAAGGAACGCAAAAATCCGGGAACATAACACCGATATGACGGAAACTAGGGCGGCAAGAGTGGAACAAAACACCAGGCATAAGGCCGAGCCTTCCACCCTTTACCAAGTATATAGATGCATTAATTAAATAAGATATATTGTGATATCCCAAAAAGTAAACATGTTCCAACAAGGAACAACATCTCCATGTTCCAACAAGGAACAAACTTCAATCTTCACCTGCAACTAACAACGCTATAAGAGGGGCTGAGCAAAGCGGTAACATAGCCAAACAACGGTTTGCTGGGACAAGGTGGGTTAGAGGCTTGGTTCAACAATATGGGTGGCATGATAAGCAAGTGATAGGTATCGCAGCATAGGCATAGCAAAAGAGCGAGCAACTAAGCAAGCAAAGATAGAAGTGATTTCGAGGGTATGATCATCTTGCCTGAAATCCTGCAAGGAAGAAGAACGAGTCCATGAAGAAGACAAACGGACGTAGACGAACGGGTCCTCACAAACGCGACATTATCGGAACCAACCCGAAGAAGCCAACACCGGAAAAGAAGCACACAATATAGTAAACAACCAACACATGAACATGGTATGATATGCGGGATGCGGTGCAGGATGCATATGCAAGATGTGACAAGGAATTCATGAACCTGGCCTCAACTTGGAAAACCAAGTGTGCCACTGGAAAGATGAGATGAAATCGCTTGAAAACAATATAAAGAACACCGGAATCGGAGTTACGGTTTGGAAATGGCAAGCAATTTAAATATGACCATGTTCTGCGATTTACAGCAAGTAGCCATCTAAATGCAATGAGATGAGCAAGCTACAGCACCCAAACATGACAAAAAAATACATGGCAGGGATGGATTCATGATGCTTAACAAAAGTCTAGCACTGAGCTATGGCCAATTCATCCATTAACAGGTTCAAACAAGCATGGAAAAATGCATATGGTAAACAGATCTCAGACTTAGTGAAATTAACACAAGCCTGGAATTTCAGATCAGATAGCACTCTTCGGAGCAACAAAACTATATGCTACAGGACCTGAACATGGCAAAGTAAAGCATGGCATGGAGCTACTCAAAGAGCTTAACAAAAGTCCCTTAGTGACCTTGAGCCAAAAGGGATCATAAAATACAATTGCAAGCATGTGAACATGGCGAAAACATAATCAGTTCTCAGACTTGGTGAAAACTGGAGCATGCCGAAAACAGATATCAAGTCATGGTGAAAACAGGCATGTTTACGAGCTCGATGCACTCACTACAGAGCAAGTCATGATAATCTAAGCATACACCCATCAAGAATAAACAAAATACAAGCTAGACATGGCAAGAACAATAACATAGCATGCACAGATCAACTACAACATCCTCGGCAAAATTGCTAACAAGTAGACAATCTGCCCAGATCCACGAAATAGCAAAAGTAGAGCTTGATTGACTCAAGCTAGGGTGCTCCATAATTGCAAACAAAGACATGGATGGATAGAGCACTACAAGATTAACAAAACATCCTTACGGATCATCCTCAAAAGAGGCACGGATCACTAGGAAACAACATGAACATATGGCCATATGAGATAAACAGGTCAAAGACTTAGTGGAAATGCTAAGTCCCTGAAATCAGCATTAACAAGTGCCTCACTTTGCAAGCTTGTGCTAGTCACCACACACATCACAAAAATACATGGGTTACACCTCTGGAAAGATGGCAAAACCCTTAACAAAACATATGTAGAGCTCATGGGCATATCATGCACACAATAATCATGGCAAAAAAAAGACAAATATCTAATTGGAGTAGCGGATCTGACAATTATCTCAAGTAGCACTCTTCTAACAGAATTTCGGGCATCAAGATGAACTCAAATGAAAATTATGCAATGGAATGAAATGATGTGCTCTCCGAGACAAACATTTTGATATGCTATATGCCCAAAACGGAGCTACGGATGAGGAGTTACGACATGATTAATATGGGCATATGAAACATGGAAAACTCGAGGACTTAGTGGAATTTCGGTGAGCGTCAAATAGTAAAATGCGCACAGGGCGGAGGATAGGGTTAGCTCACCCCGTGGGCTTCGGCCCGGAGAGGGAAGAGAAGTGGATCGGGCCGGCTCGAGGAGGCCCATCTCGCGGGGAGGAGGCCCATGCGGGCGCTCGTCGTCTCCTCCACCGGAAACCGAGCGAGGCCATGGCGGCGCCGGCGACGCAGGGCTCCGGCGGGAGGGTTCGAGGACGCGGGGAGGCCGACATGGTCGGGAACGGGCAGATCCGGGCCTGAGGACCCCGGATCCGGTGGAACTTGACGAGGATGCGGCCGGCGGCGAGGTTGAAACGGACATGTCCGCCGGCGATGTTTTTGTCCGGCGCGCGAGGAGAGGGAGGGATCTAGGGTTTGCACCGCGAATTTCGGAGGGTTGCACATATTTATAGGTAGAGGGAGTTAGGAGAGTCCAAATGAGGTGCGGTTTTCGGCCACGCGATCGTGATCGAACAACCGAGATGATGGAGCAGGTTTAGGTGGGTTTTGGGCCACTTTGGAGGGGTGTTGGGCTGCAACATACACGAGGCCTTTTCGGTCCCTCGGTTAACCGTAGGAGTATCAAACGAAGTCCAAATGATACGAAACTTGACCGGCGGTCTACCGGTAGTAAACCCAGGCCGCTTGGCAAATCTCGGTCCAATCCGGAAATGTTTAATCCCCACACATGAAAGAAAGGTAGAAATGACCACCGGAGGAGAACGAAGCGCCGGAATGCAAAACGGACAACGGGGAAAAAGCTCGGATGCATGAGACGAACATGTATGCAAATGAAATGCACATGATGACATGATATGCAATGCATGACACGCAAGCAATGACAAGGCAACAACAGCGAATAATTGGAGGACATGTGGCACATCGGTCTCGGGGCGTTACACCACTCCACCACTACGAGAGGATCTCGTCCCGAGATCTAGAATGGCACCGCAGGGAAAACGGAAGGGAAAGAGAACATTGCTTTCAATGCGGTTATTCCTCTAAGTCGTGCTTCGACACGTGGGAGATATAGCCGCATCGAGGGCGTTACACCGGGCTGGAGTAGCAGGAGGAATCAGGGCCGCTGTCTCCTCCCCTGAGGCCGGAGGTGCCACGACCGAGACGAGCGGCACAACAGGCTAGATCGCCATGGCTTCTGAGACTGCCCCCTCGGGTGGTGCCGACGACACTCCGAGAGCGGGCGGTACACCCATATGCCCTGGCGCGACACTACCTATGCATGCAAGGGTCGCACTAGGATGGCGTGTGCGCTCCCGCGACCGCCATGACCGCAGTCGGGTGCCGCAGGCGCCCTTGCACTACAAAAAAATACACTTCCGTGATGATACGTGTTTGTCACAGTAGGTCGCTTTTTTTGTCATGCATGTACATCCATGACAAATTTATGACAGAATCAAGATAGTCATACCTGTGCTGTCATAGAAGTGTTCCATGACATTACCAAAATTATCATCACGGAAGTGTCCACTTCCATGACAATAAATTGCGCGTCACAGAAGTGCTTTCGTCAAGGGCGACCGACACGTGGCATCCACCGTAATGGATCGCCGTTAAGCTATCGGGTCAGGTTTTGGATCCGATAAACCGTTAACAGCCCCGACCAATGGGGATTTTCCACGTGTAAAATCATCATTGGCTAGAGGAAACACGTGTCGGCTCATCGTTGGGATAGATGTCATCCACTCACTGGACAGAAGGCGCCTATGATACGTCGACATGTGGCACGACCCAACAGCGGCCCATTCCTGTGAAAAGGCCGGCCCATTTGACTTGGTTAAAAGCTGGCGGGCCGGCCCATGGAAAGCCTGTTAACGGCCTGTTCGCATATAGCCCATTTACAGCTCGCTAACCCAAGGCTCGTTACGCCCTATCCGAATTAGGCCCAGTAGCGTCATCTGGGCCGTCAAATATGATTCCAGCCCGTTTTCACTTCTGCCCCATGTATAGCCCATGACGTCTTTCGGCCCATATGAGGCCCTTTGTAACTCTTGGCCCATTAGCGGCCCATGCTCAAACTGGCCCATAATGAACAGTGTATTACTTTACACCCATTAACGGCCCGTGGTGAAACTGGCCCGTAATGAACAGTGTATCACTTTATACCCATTAATGGCCTGTTATTCCATTGGGCCGTTTCTAGTCCAAGTTAACTTTCGGCCTTTTGAGGGCCCATTTATTCTTGGGCTCATTTGCAACATTCGGTTACTTACGGCCCGTTACTGTCATTTTCTGTTTGTGGGCCAAATTCAGCCCGTCGTTACAGTCGGCTCGTTTGTGGACCGTTAGTCTGTTGGGCCATTTTCATAGCATCACCAAATACGGCCTATTAACGGCCCATTATGGTCAGCCCATAAAACGTATGATTTTCATTAAAGGCCCATCTACGACCCATTAAAGTCCCGTACAAGACCCATAAATGAGCGAGCAGCCCATGGATCCTACGAGACGTAGAAGGCCCATGGATCCTACGAGACGTAGAAGGCCCATGGATCCTACAAGACGTAGAAGGCCCATGGATCCTACGAGACGTAGAAGGCCCATGGATCCGACGGCCCATGAAGGGCCATGGTCGGGCGAATTGGCCCCCGTTTGAATGATATAGCATAAAAGAATTATCCTACTCAATACTATCACATCTAAAAAGCCTACACTATTACAACAAAGAGATCAAGGCATAGAAAGGTAGAATAATCCTACACTATACAATAAAGAAATTACAGCCGATTATACCCACTGGGAAAATACAGCTCATACATCATGGACGCGCATCAACTTAACTCCATTTGAACTATAATCTCTTCAGAAAATAGGATTCGCCGGATTCAGATAGCACAAATTTCAGTCTGCAAAATCTCCAATTCCTTCATGGTTACCTCAGTGTCTTGTTTCATTTTTTGACTCCTGCATCTAATACCTGCATGTCCAGTCTCAACTTGTTGATTATACATTGACAATCATGTACACGTTGTCTTGCCACCTCTAGTTGATGCTCGAGAACATCAGCACATTCCAATTCCAATCCATAATCATTCGGTAAGTCCATGCCGCACTGCTCGCAGATCTTTGTGTTGATGTCACTTCATCCTGAAATGTTTCTGTAAGTACACATGACTAGGGCAAAAATATAGTTACAACAGTGAAGCGAACAAGACACTATTTTGTACTACATGGCAAAACAGGACTAACAATAATGTTACACGTCACTTTAAAAAAATGTTACATGTCATGAAGCATAAGCAGGTGATATTTTAAAAATTATAAAAAAAGATAGTCTGTGCAGCCTGCATACAGAAATCCCTCTTAGCTCACCAGAGGAGCATGATGTTGGGGCCCAATCGAAAACACAGACAAGTTACAAATTTAGACAGCACATTACGTATAAGTAAGCAAGCAGTTGGCCATTCTGTGCCTCAATTAAAGTCTCAGAGAGCATAATGAATAGCTGAGGGTTTCATACAAACATACTACAGCAGGCAAAACTATGCAATCATTAGCGTAGTATAAACTAGATTGTGAGCCTCATGCAATAATAGTTGGTTAATAGACTTCAAAGCTTCAGGCACACTTCGGTAGAGTAATTAAATGGTAAGGCCTTTAATTATGTCAACTAATAGTGATACAAGTACCGAACATCAGGCATGATTATTTGGGCATCTCATTAACTGAGGACAAATAATGCAATTGAAAAGAGAAAATTAACTATGCCTGAAACAAACAAGGAATTGAACTATTGAGTTGCATACAGTGACTTACCTTAGCAGGTTAAAGAGGCTCAGCGCAGCTCCTACTTCTCTTGCAAGGCTCCTTCCTAACATCTTGTACATGGAAATTCTCAATCTTATCTTCATTGCACCCCTCTGCAAGGTGACACAAACTAGTTACTCGTCTCCTTGGAAGATAAATATGCATACTTTCCAGTCTGTGAACACAAAAGAATGAGATTATAACAAAACAACACCACATAATGAAACATGCCGCATCTCTTGCACTTGCACACAATGAAATGAGCATTTACTATGTCTGCACTATGTAAAAACTAGGCATAACTTCGAATTGGATCTCCAGGTACTCTTGGAGAGCCTACTGTAGTGTACAACCAAACCTTTATGTCACCTATGAGTTAGACAAGGCCCCACTACAGCAGCCCTTAGTGTTTAAATCGTTGACAAGCTCTGTTAGAGTGTTATGTCAAGAACAACAAGTAATCAAAGCAAACAGTCCTAGTATGGCTGGCTGATGCAAACAAGCAATTGAACATATGTGTGAGCAAATCTTACATATCAAGAAAAAGAAGCAAAGAAGGAGGCTTAAAGACCATCACTTGACTGACCAGATTTAAGGGGCATTTAAACATCATGTGCAACGTATGAACTAACATAAACATTGCATATTCCAGATTCTACAATGGAATGCACATGTATTAGGTTATGCCATGTATGATGATGCCTAAATGTACAGATAGCAGGTAGGAGTGATTCATCATTGCACGCACAATTGAATTGCAGGTTAAGGGCCAGTTCGATTCCGCCTTTTCAGGGCATATTGTCAAAATAAGTCATAAAAGATGTAAAGAAGTCATTTTTAAGTTATGGGCTTGGGCTTAACTAATTTCGCTTTGGAGGGGGGTGTTTCGGGTAGAACCTCACTAAAAATTAAAGGGAAGGGGAATAGTGAAATGACTCTGTTGTCTGCCTATATTACACTCAAAATGCAACTGCTGACGCCCGTGTCACACCTGACCCTCAAGTAAAAACAAACACGCAAGCATTCATTGCCCTTCCCGCTTGCATCTCCTCTCCCCTTTCCCTCTACCTCGATCCCCTGCCTGCAGCACTAGGGTTCCTCCAGCGAGCCGTCGCCACTGGTCCCATCTGGCCTTGTCCTCGACAATACTATGTCCAGCTAGGCTACATGGCCGGCGGGTAGGGGCCAATCTCACTAGCTTCTCCTCCCTCTGGTGCCGCCCCTCATTCTCATGGTCTCCAGCAGCTACTCGACTATGGTTCGTCCAACGCACTACTCCGGCAGGCGCTGCACAACTACGGCTGATGCCACACTGCGGCAGAAGGCACCTTATTCCCCCTCCCCTCCTCCCAGGCCATGGCCTTGAGGTGTTGTTGAAGGATGAGCTCATCCAACAAGGTGAGGATCTCCTCTGATTTTTTGCTAAATTTTCATTCTGATCCACTATACGATGAATTGCTATGAGCTGCTTCTGCTGCTGCTATATGATGCATTGCTATGAGCTGCTCCTACTGCTGCTATATGATGAATTGCTATGAGCTGCTGCTGTATGATGCATTGCTATGGGCTGCTGCTGCTGCTATATGATGAATTGCTATGAGCTGTTGCTGCTATATGATGAGTTGCTACAAGCTGCTCCTGCTGCTGCTATATGATGAGTTGCTACAGGCTGCTCCTGCTGCTGCTATATGATGAATTGCTATGAGCTGCTCCTGCTGCTGCTATATGATGAATTGCTACGAGCTGCTCCTGGTGCTGCTATATGATGAATTGCTATGAGCTGCTGCTGGTATATGATGAATTGCAGACTGCTGTTGCTGTATGATGAGTTGCTATGAGTTGCTGCTGCTATATGATGCTTTCAGGTGGTGCTGCTATACGATAATAACCAGCCACTTGGACCATTGAATTTCAATAAATAATTGTTCTTCATTTAAATGTGGGTCATGCGTTCTTCGTTTAAATTAGGCAATGGGATCTCTATGGAAAACATTGAGCAAAGTAGATTGTGCCAAGTAGATGGTATCTTTGTATTTGCATTTTGAGCAAATAGTGATGGTCTGTTTTCCTATCATATTAATTACTGCACTGGGTTCAATTTGTGATGTTTGCAAGTCAAATTAATTTCCATATGGGCAGCAAAATGAAAAAAATATAATGCAATCTAGACTTTGCACTGATCATACCAAAGATAAGCTGAAAACACAATGAAAAGAACTGGTTGGCCTATTACATGGAGCTTATATTCACATGTGCTTATTTTCTTAGGATAACTCATAATAACTGTCCCTAAGAAACTTGGCTAATAGAACTGGCATACAAATAACATGTCATGATGATTGCAATGGAGGAGTGACGTACCATGGCACACTGTATAGGCTCACTGCTGCCTCTCCTTTTTTGTGATGTTCCATGAAATTGCCACATACATCTTGTACTTTTTCATTGTGTAACCCTATCTACAAGTTGACACGGCTAATTTCAGACATCTCTACATGATACTACATTGGATATCCCTTGCGCATATTTAAACCACCAATTAACGATTGTGTGCGTACCATAAACTAGCCATGACTCTGTATGCTGGACTAGCAGGCACTCTAAGGGAGCCTAATGTAGTGCACTAGAATCCCTACATGCCACCTACGATTTTGTGTAATGTACTGCCCCTGTTCCTAAATATATGTCTTTGTAGAAATTCCAGTATAGACCACATACAGATGCATATAGATGCATTTTCGAGTGTAGATTCACTCATTTTGCTTCGTATGTAGCCTATAGTGGAATCTCTAGAAAGACTTATATTTAGGAACGGAGGTACGAGGTAGTATCATGTATGACATCTACATATCTAATTTAGCAGCCAGTAGTAGAAATAATTGTCTGCACAAAGGGATTACTGGTCGAAAATCCTAGCAAAGCACGCAGGCAGGCACAGAACAATACAAGAGAGAGAGACGCGCTTACAAGATCATAGCAATGCCTCAGTCCAGGATCTTGGTTGGCCAAGCTGTTAGATCCAGAAGAAACATCGTCCTTGTAGTTTTTGCCAGCTGCATAATAGATAACAGCGACAGGTTAGTATATTTGAAGTACATCGGGCAGGTGATGCTGGACGGGTTTAAAGGTGACAACTACCTAGGCCGTGGCGGGTGCTTGGCATCTCTCCAGACTGTGGGAATCAGGTTAGAAACGTCGAGGGTGATGACGCTGCACTGGCTGTCGGGGTCTGGTAAGGAGATCTAGAACCATCGAGTAGGGTGTTTGTGGAGCGGCTCCGGTAGGGTGGACTACGGTGTGGGCGAAGCGGATCTATGGCCGTGGACGAGGGCGTAGGTGAAGCTGCTCCGGTGGTTGGGTTAAGGATGGTGTCGATAATGCGGATCTGCGGCCGTGGACGGGGCGTCAGAAGCTGCTCCGGTGGTTGGGTTAAGGGTGGTGTTGACGATGCGGATCTGCGGCCGTGGATGGGGCGTCAGAAGCTGCTCCGGTAGGTTGGATGAGGGTGCGAGGAAGCGGATCTGAGGCCGTGGACTTGTGAGTTGGCAAAGCGGCCCCGGTAGGGTTGAGAATGGTATAGGCGAAGCTACTCCGGTAGGGTTGAGGAAGGTGTCAGCGAAGCGGCTCCGGTAGGGTTGAGGAAGGTGTCGGCGAAGAGGATCAGAGGCCGTTGATGGGGGCATCGGTGGGGCGGCTCTGGGGGGTGTGGATGAAGCGTCTCCGGTGGGGAGTACGAATGAGCCGCTGCAGATGCGCGGCGGTTGACGAGAGTACCTGCGAAGCAGATCCGGCGCCGTGGACAAGGCCGACACTGAATGGGCCGTGGTACAGTGGTGGATGAGCAGTCTACTTGTTTAGGGGAGGTGGGAGGGGTAGATGCGGCCGCAGAAGCAGATCCGGTGAGGTGGACGGCGCTGGTAGTGAATGGGCTATGGTACGCCGGTGGATGAACAGTCTAGGGTTTCGAGAGGGGAGGGGAGAAAGGGCGATGAAGTACGAACGACATGATGTAAGATGCTCTGGTGCTGTGGAGTTAGTCGTTTTTGCGGGAGGGGGAGAGGAAATGGGGGTGCCGTAGTGGGGGAACCGAAAGTTACCAAAGCAGCCCCGACCTATCATGTAGATGAGGGCGGTATTGTAACTGTTGGTCTCCGTGCACCAAGGATAAAATGGGGATTTCGCATGCTAAAGACTAAGGTGGCGGAAATTTTAGAAGGAGGCGGGAGATTTTGCCGCCCGCGGGATCGTTTGTATCCAGTTTCAACTAATTTTGGACCGTGCTAGCGGGAAGGTCATGCTAGACTGTGTACACGGGGCACGCGTCAGCAGTTAATAACTGGTGTGAAGTTCACCCCAGAAAAAAGACAATAACTTGGGATGATGCGCCGATAACTTGGACGCTCACATGGGCGCGGCTAATCATACGGGTGTAGTGGCGCGTTCACAAAAAAGGGATCAAACACTCAGCCTATGTATTTCTCGTGTAAATAGATAATTTAGTGCCATTGGTTATTTACTTTAAACATAATGCATTGACGTGTTAGTGTAGAGGCGCACAAAAAGAAATGGATATTGTAGTCATCTACTTAAAAGTGTTACCTCATATGATTACATAGCCTCCATTTCATAAATTACGTACCCGTTGAAGTCATATATGAATATTACATATATTACTTCAAAATAGAAACTTAAATCATCTAAGACTAATGAATTTGAATGCAAGAGTAACAATGGTGCATGTTCATGATAGCTACATTGGTTGTTTGAAGAAACATCACTGTAACTTTGGCATGCACAACTAAAAAGGCTTATTTAAATAGAAAAAAATGTGATATGTGAGTGTCAGATCTTTATAGTGTTGAATCGATATTGTACCTTTGGCCACGATATGAAGTAGATATTGACTTATGTTCAAGCGATGCACGTCGACGGTCGCTAGATAGTGATACATGAATGAATTGTGCAATCTCTCTCACACGCATACATATCTCATTTCCCTGTGGGCATCGGAATCACACACGCGCACTTCATGTATTTCTCTCCCTTCATCAGGGACAAATTCGTCTTTCTACCCCGTCCTACAAGTCTCTCACACAGAAACACACACGCTCTCTATGTCTAACACGCCCACCCCTTTAATTCCGCCCACCCACAACCACTAATGTCTCTCACACATATGCTATCTACATATCCCTTAATATAGCTAGATATGTGTCACACAAAATTCTTCTCCCTACTAGCAAGACGCCCATGCGTTGCATGGAACATCAAGATGCATTCGTATGAGAAGTTTATCTTGTGGGAGAAAAGGATGAACGAGGGAATGCCTTATTTGCAAATGCGGAGAGGGGTGTGGGTATCTTTTTGCAAAATTGCCATAGTTTCCTTCCTGTCCGTCGGATATAAATTGGATGGTGTGACACTCCAAAATTTTTATTTGGTTTTTATCAAAAACTTTGTGGTTTTGAGGAGAGACCTTTTTAAAAATTTTCTTTTTCAGAAAAACCTTCCTCTTAAAAACCTCCTTTTGCCTTGGCAAGGATTTTATTTCTTTCAAACTTTGGTGGTTGATCTTTTGCAAACTTCTTCTCTGTTAGTTCCCTCTAAAAATTTATTTTTTTGGGAGTTTTAATTTGTTTTATTTTTAAGTGAAGCCCTATGAAAATTTGGGATTTTCTTATCTTTGAAGCCACCCTTGGCTTTGTATTTTTGCCCATGAGATAAAACCCCTCCAAAACCTCCCCTCCCCCTTGTGATCAACCTAAGTTCTCTGTCCCAACTAATCCAAACTGGTTTTGGATTTTATTCTAATTATTTTTCCCCCTCAAATCAATTCTGAAAATTATTTGGAGCCTGAGGGATTTTCAAAGCAAGTACACCTTTTCATTTGAGTTTTGACCTCAAACCAATTCTCCTGGATTGTCCTTTGAACCCACAACCCAGAACCATCTTGATCCACTCCTCCTCTTTTCTAATTTATCAAAATACAGTCTCTGCAAGTTTGGACCAGATTTGCCAAATTTGGTGAAATTCATATCCACACTGCTCCAAAAATTCCACCAAAAATCATGCAGCCTACTTGAGCAAGGAGAAGCCACTCCACCAAAAATCAGCTCAAGGAAAAATCACCAGAGGCCAATTTCATTCGGTCGAACACCTTGTGGGCACTGTTACTGTTCAAAGTTCAGAAAATTCAGTTTCAGTGTCATCTTCCGTCCGTCAGTTTCAGTCACGCGGCCATAGTGCCCTTGGCACGTTCCTCGCCGCCTCTTCCTCTTGTCCGAAGCTTCACACGCGTGCGTGGAGCCTTCCTGGCGTCGGTAGCGCGCTGGCTCGCCCTCGCCGGCGTCTTCTGCGGCGTCGGGACCTCCCGTGGCGGCCGACAGGAGGCACACCACAACAGAACGCCGTTCCGCGCCGCCCATCGCTCCCTGGCTCTCCGCGTGGCCTCATGCACGCCAGCGCACGCCCGTAGCACAGCCACCTTGGCCAGCAAGCACGGAACGCGCTCTCCGCCGCCGACGGGTCCGCGCCATCCCCGTTCCGTCGAGCTTGCCCTTAACACCCAAACCCTGGCCAGTTTAACACCAAAACGGACCCATTGAACCTCCATGATGATGCTCGACCCCCTAACCACCCCGACCGAGCACTGCGCCACCGTAATCACTCGCCGGTGATCCTCGTTCACGGCAACCGCCTCGGACCGCCTATATAAAGGGGTCCCGAGCTCACTCTCGTGCACGCAGCACCTCCACTACTCACCAACACCCCGCCAGGCCACTAGGGGGACCTCGAGGAGGTCTCCTCCCCCAGCTCCGGCCGCCTCGCCCCGCCTCGGCCTCCAGCCCGATTCGTTCTGGTGAGGCCATCTCCGGCGCTCAAACCCCGTTCGTTACCCTCTCTAGCTGCCAGGAGCATAACCCCCTCTTCAATTTAACCTTTGCAGCCCTCTCCGACGAGCCCCTCGACCACCCGAGCCGCCGTCCGCCGGAGCAAAGCTCGCCGTCGACGTGGTGCTCGCCGACCGACTCCACCACCATCAACTGACGCGGAAGGGTGCCCTGAGCATGGAGGTACTCTCCGATCTCTCTGCCTCGCCGTGGATCGCCGCCGGCGACCACCGCGGCTCTCGGGCGCCGGCGAACTCTGCCGCCCCGTTTTGAACATTTGAACCTGACGGGTGGGACCCCACCGTCAGCCTCTCTGCTCTCTCTTTCGAATCGTTTTCTGGAAGCGCCTTCGGGCAGAATGCGTTTTCTCTTTGGGCTGGCGTAGTCGCTACCGAAGCGTTTTCTGTTTATATAAACTAGCCCCTGGAAATCTTCTGTTTCATTATAGATAAGTCCCTGGACAAAAACCCTTATAACTTTTAATCAGAAAAGTATTTTTGATTGATTCTTTTTCTGTTCTCTTTAAAATTTTGTCTAGTTTTTTATCAGATTTATTTGAAAAATATTTGGTTTAATTTCTGTGCACTCCTTGGTATTTACGATAGCGCATATATTTTCTTTAAACCGTAGATACCGAAGGAGGTGACGGAGCCGCGAACTTCACCGAGCTAGGCTCCGACTACTCTGAACCAGGCAAGCATGTTTGAACTTTTGATATGATGAGTGTATTGGCATGTTTTGCATTTAGTTAGTTTCATGGCATGTTGGTGAGCATACCGATGAACGTTATTTTATGTGATAATGAGGTAAGTGAGTTCGATGATCCATACGTGGATGAATGTGAATATGAATGGCCATGTGTTGGCATGAGGATGGGTACGATGGCAGTGTTGTAGCATGCCAGTCTTACGTCAGACTATGTGACTTCAGTGTCAAACCATATCGGTCCAGTACCTATCATTTCCTTCCTTGTACTACCACATGTTTTCCGCAAGGAATATGGTTTAGTAAGTTGAAAACCGCTTTCATGGTACACACCAAAGAGGAGAGGCCGTGATGATGGTTCCATGGCCCTGGATTAAAGCCAGTCATCCGGTCAGGGGGCATGGGTGTTTCCGGTTGGGACCGAGAGGGGGGCACCCCTTAGAGCGCGCGTATATAAATTTGATCCCATGCTATTCGAGATTGTGATCTCCACGTCTCAAAAGTTTTTCTTGGACGATGACTAGGGTGATTCCTAGCATCGAGAGGTAGGATGGGTGTGTACCGGTTAGCTGTGTTTTCTTCCGAAATACCGTAAACGGAACTGGTCCTTCGTGACTACGGAAATCCGTTGGCTGTGGGAAAAAAATTTGTACAAACTCTGCAGAGTCATATATTCCTCCAAATCATCTATTCCATGTCCAATTTCGTTCCATCTTATCCTAATCAATTGTCAGTTTTGATGACAGAGACTCCGGTGAATCGCATGAGTGCTAAGTCCGGTTGAATGATTATCCCTGTGGATGGACTAACCCGTTTATTCTCATGGATTGAATGTTTATTATGAGTATTATTTACTGGTGAATTTAAAGCCCTTTCTGCGATGTCGCTCAGACGTCCGACTGTGGCATTTCTTTTAAAGCCCTTTCTGCGATGTCGCTCAGACGTCCGATTGTGGCATTTCTTTTAAAGCCCTTTCTGCGATGTCGCTTAGACGTCCGACTGTGGCATTTCTTTTAAAGCCCTTTCTACGATG